>NW_026068217.1:854388-908582 GCF_014885135.2 Alexandromys fortis
GGAACAGAAGGAGGGAGAACATGAGCAAGGAAGTCAGGACCACGAGGGGTGCACCCACCCGCTGTGACAGTGGAACTGATCTATTGGGAGCTCACCAAGGCCAGCGGGACTGTGACTGAATAAGTATGGGATGAAACCGGACTTTCTGATCATGGCGAACAATGAGGGCTGCTGAGAAGCCAAGGACAATGGCATGGGGTTTTGATCCTAATACATGAACTGGCTTTGTGGGAGCCTAGCCTGTTTGGATGCTCACCCTCCTGGACCTAAATAGAAGTGGGAGGACCTTGGACTTCCCGCAGGGCAGGGAATATGGACTGCTCTTCATTCTCGAGAGGGAGGGGGAATGGAGTGGGGGGAGGGGGAGAGGGGGAGGGGAGTGGAGGGAGGGAGCAATGTGTGGGAGGAGAAGGAGGGAAATGGGGAGGAGGCGGAAATTTTTTTAACAACTAAAAAATTAAAGAAAAACAAAAACAAAAACAAAAACAAAATCTCCTAAAAAGAGATGTGAAAGACATCCACGATGGGGGTACTGATGAGTGATGAAAGTTTAGTTCTTCCTGGGAGCCATGATATTCTTTATGAGAATGATTGAGCCTGAGGGGTAAAAGGGGATGACTTGGGGTTTTCCTCACAAATGAATATGGATTTATTGTATCTGATTGTGTTAAGAAAGTCAAATATTTTTAAATGAAGCAAAGTAAAATATTAAAATTTTATCATTCAGAGAAAATAACCACTAGCTTCAGAGTGAACTTTATTTCACAAACTTAAGTACACATTTATAATTTCATGTAAATGAGATGATAGTAGATATGCTATTAGCATTGAACTCCATAAGAGAAAGGTAATAATCTTATTTTCCATTCTCTTCTCACTGTCTAGAACTATGTCTGGAATGTAACAGATGCTCAATAAATACCTACCTAATAAATAAAACAAGTAGCACTTATTTTGAAATACACTCAAAAAGCCTGATAATGTATTTTTCCATAGTGATACATGTATATATATGTAAATTTGTAGAAATGATCTGCTTTCATCCATTCGAATGTAGACTAGTATACATAACTAGCTCTCTGTTTGTGCCATATAAATTATTTCTAAACTTTTGCCTTTACAAGTCATCCTAATGCACACATTTTTATTGTTTTTATTGCACTATATATTTTTTCCACTCCCTGCTGTTCCTTCCCTCTCCACTTTTACTCTCTCTTGTGACCCCTATGCTCCCAATTTACTAAGGAGTTCTTGTCTTTTTCTACTTCATATGTAGATCCATGTATGTCTCTCTTAGGATCCCTCTTTGTTGTCTCGGTTCTCTGGGGTTGTGAATTGTAGGCTGGTTTTTCCTTGCTTTATGTGAAAAGCCGCTTATGAGTGAGCACATATTATATTTGTCTTTCTGGGTCTGGGTTACCTCAATCAATATGGCTTTTTTTCTAGATCCATCCATTTGCCTGCAAATCAAGATGTCATTGTTTTTTTTTTCTACAGTGTAGGACTCCACTGTGTAAATGTACATTTTCTTTATCCATTCTTCAGCAGAGGGGCATCTAAGTTGTTTCCAGGTTTTGGCTATTAAGAATAATGCTGCTATGAACATAGTGGAGCACATGTCCATGTGGTATGATTGAGCATCCTTTGGGTATATGCCCAAGAGTGGTATTGTTGGGTCTTGAGGTAGATTGCTTTCTAATTTTCTGAGAAATCCCTATACTGATTTCCAAAGTGGTTGTACAAGTTTGCACTCCCACCAACAATGGAGGAGTGTTCCCCTTACCCCACATCCTCTTCAGCATAAGCTGTCATCAGTGTTTTTGATCTTGGCCATTCTGACAGGTGTAAGATGGAATCTCAGAGTTGTTTTGATTTGTAGTTCTCTGATGGATAAGGATGTTGAGCATTTCCTTAAGTGTCTTTCAGCTATTTTAGATTCCTCTGTTGAGAGTTCTCTGTTTAGGTCTGTACCCATTTTTTTATTGGATTATCTGTGCAATTATTTGACGACCAATTTCTTTAGTTCTTTGTATATTTTGGAGATTAGGCCTCTGTCTGATGTGGGGTTGGTGAAGATCTTTTCCCATTCTGTAGGCTGCCATTTTGTCTTGTTGACAGAGTCATTTGCTTTACAGAAGCTTCTCAGTTTCAGGAGGCCCCATTTATTCATTATTTCTCTCAGTGTCTGTGCTACTGGGTTTCTATTTAGGAAGTGGTCTTCTGTGCCAATGGGTTCAATTGTACTTCCCACTTTCTCTTCTATAAGGTTCAGTGTGGCTGGCTTTATGTTGAGGTCTTTCATCCATTTGTACTTGTGTTTTTTGCATGGTGATAGAGACGGATCTATTTTTATTCTTCTGCATGTTGATATCCAGTTACGCCAAAAATATTTGTTAAATATTCTTTCTCTTTTCCATTTTATATTTTTAGCGTCTTTGTCAAAAATTAGATGTTTATAGCTTTGTGGATTGATAGTAAGGTCTTTGATTTGATTCCATTGGTCCTCTTGTCTATTTTTTTTTTTTTTGCCAATACTAAGCTGTTTTTAGTACTGTAGCTCTGTAGTAGTGTTTGAAGTCAGGGATGGTAGTACCTCAAAAAGTTCCTTTATTGTATAGGATTGCTTTGGCTATCCTGAGTTTTTTGTTTTTCCGTATGAAGTTGAGTATAGTTCTTTCAGGGTCTGTAAAGATTTTTTCTGAAATTTTGGTGGGCATTGCATTGAATCTGTAGGTTGCTTTTGGTAAAATTGTCTTTTTTATTATGTTGATCCTACTTATAAAAGAGCATGGAAGATCTTTCCATTTTTTGATATCTTCTTCAATTTCTTTCTTCAAAGATTTAAAGTTCTTATCATACAGGTCTTTCACTTCTTTGGTTATTGTCACCCCAATATATTTTATGTTATTTGTGGCTATTGTGAAGGGTGATATTTCTTTGATTTCTTTCTCAGCCCATTTATCATCTGTGTAAAGGAGGGTTACTGATATTTTTGAGTTGATCTTGTATCCTGCCACATTACTGAAGATATTTGTCAGCTGTAGGAGCTTCCTGGTAGATTTTGGGGGTCACTTATGCATACTATCTTATGCTATGCATACTTTTATACCTATAGCTTCTCTGATTTTCTTTTTCTTAGGCTAAGATTCCTTAAATGGGACTATTGGAAGTAAACGTATGAGTATTTCAATCATCAAACCACTTCAGAAACAGTGTGAAGTTCATTTAAACAATAGATCTCCTGTCAATTACCAGCTTAGAAAGTCAGGCCTAGCCATAGGCGTGTGTATGTAGAATGTCATGCATGCATAGTATGTGAAAAAGGCAGAGGTAGGACAAGGGAAAGAAAGTTTCAGGCCAGGAAAGGATGTACAGGGAATAAGGAATACTTAAATATCAGACCACTAGAATTCCTCTTGTAATTGACGTTAGCCCCACCCCCTGCAACAAGTCAAAGTAATTAAGCAAAAATGGCCTAAAACAACACTGTTGGTTCATAAAATCAGAGAAAAATGATAGTATTAAGTATTACTGAGGCTGTAGGAAATGTATTCTCTCTTTGTGAGGATGAAGAATGATTTTCCTAAGAGGAAATGACAAATTACAACTTTGCAGTCATTTTTGTTGTTTAACCCTGCACTCTCATTTGTAAATCATACCCTTAGAAAACTAGAAAGAATATGGAGGCTAATTGAAGTTTTGTCAGTAAATAATACTGGGGCAACTTCCAATTTGTAAGAAAATATACTTAGATCCCCATATTCTACCATTGAAGAAAAGGCCATAGAACTCAGGACACAGTTGTCAACAGGTAATTAGAGATTTTTGTTTTTCTACGATGGAAGTGCATATAGCTCAGGCTGGCCACCAATTCACTATGTAGCTGAGGATGACCCTGAAAGTCTGATTCTCCTATTTCACTTTCCAAATTCTGGGATTACAGGTGAAGGTCACCATGTCCTATTCAAATTATAGATATTTAAGAGCATTTGACCATGCACCAGTGAGTATATTGACAACACAAATTGACCTTGGTGTTTTTGTGGGGTAGGGCACAAAAGTAAGAAGGCAGACCTTGGAGGAATGGGAAGTGAGTGTGATCTGGGTGCAAATCAAATAATTAATTAAAATATTTTGTTGGTTAAAAAAAAGTTTGGCCTGGCTGAGGTGATAGTAGGAGGGGATATTTAGCGATTTTACTGATGACTTTAATGTTTTTCTCAGTGTGATCATTGTTTTTTTAATTTTCTTGAGAATTTCATTCAATATATTTTGATCATATTTTTTCCTCGCCTCCATTTCCTTCCAGATCCTCTCTTATATCCCTACCTACTCAACTTCATTTTCTATCTCTCTCTATTTGTCAAATTATTTTGCTTTTTTTTAAATTTCAAAGTATAGTAGTTTATTTCCCTGGGAGCATAAGGAATTCATGTACACAAAACATCAGGAAACATAATTAGCAAAATTGGTTCTTTGTGAAGGTAAGTCACATTTACACACATTTACATCAGAGAAAAAATAATAGTTAATTGATGAAATCACTATATTTCCAACTAAATGAGCTACAATAACTTCTGAATATTTTAGAGTTTTTTTATTTTTTTTATTTTTTTTATTTTAGAGTTTTTATACAGAGAATTGCATTAATAGTTGAGATTTATAACTTGGTCCTTTAAATGGTTTCAGAGGTACCAGTTAACATAATGAAGAAATTGTTTAATCTGATTAATAAACTTTTATTTGTGAACCAAGGTTTTGGCTTGGCCCAGTAAATTTGACTAAGGTGTCAAAATAATAAAGGAAAAACACAGATAAGCATAAAAGCTGGGGTAAGGTGTAGCAAAAACTGACAGAATGGCACCGGCTACTGTATACACTTTGAAACTGAAGGTTTGTTATGTACACAACAGGAAAGAGGAGTGAATTGTCTCCATAGGCAATTTCTGTGGGTCAGAGGTCTCTGAATTATTTTGCTTATTTTTAAGATTATAATAGAATTAGGTTATTTCCCCCTTCCCTTTCCTCCCTTCAAATTCTTCCATATACCTCTCCTTGCTCTGTTTCAGATTCATGGCCTCTTTTCAATTAATTGTTGTTATTTGCATATATACACATATATTCTGCATTTATATGTATATATATATGTATGTGTTCCTAAATATAACCTACTCATTCTGTATGTTAGTCAAATTTACGTTTCCAGGGCCGACTATTGGGATTGGATAAGCAGTTGGTGAGCTCTTCCCTGGGGAAGACTATCTCTCCTACTCTCAGCATTTCTTAGTTGCCTTAGTTCTTTGTGTGGGGTTGAGGCCTTGGGGCTTTCCTCACATCGTCGTTGGCACGTCCATCAGTGTTGCCCTTGTTCAGTTCTTGTTTAGACAGTCATGTTGGTGAGAACTTATGGATGTAACTTCTGACATTACTGGGAGACCCAGTCTTGCAGCAAGACGTGCCTTGTCTACTTCAGCAATGTTCCCTGAATTTTAGGTGCAGGACATGCTTGCTTTGTAGATGTATACATTTGGACTGGGCTCTGTAACTTTGTACTTTGATTGGTTGTGGTTTTCTGTAGTAGTCTCAGTCTGTTGCAAATAGAAGTTTCCTTGATGAGGGGTGAAAACTATACTCATCTGTGGGTACAAGGACAAATGTTTGTAGACTATAATTAGAGATTGTGCTGGTATAGTAAACTTGTAGTTGTAGATTCTCCTCCAAGACTTGTGACTTCATTAGCTCTGGATAGTTTTCCAGTATCAGGCATGATTTTGCTCTCATTGAACAGACAGGCCTTAAGTTCAATTGGAATGTTGTTCATTATTGCCAAGGTATGTGTGCCACTACTGATATCTTAAGGTTATTGTGTAATTCTGGTTGTTGTGGTTCATAGACATCATAGCTGGTAGGACTTTTTGTTGCTTCCCTCCTTTGGAAGCTGGCATGGTGCCTTCTGGTACATTCAGGTCAGTTCCAGCTTAGGGGCATATTAGCCTGTGTCTGAAGTACATGGTGTCTTCAGCAGTAGAGATGTACCTTCCACCTCTGGGGGACAACCAAGGCTAACAGCAGTAGTCTGTAATACTTTACTTTTGACTGCATCTGCTTTCTTAGTGCAAAAGAAAACCACATCATTGGCAAAGAATAAAGACAGAGAACACATCTGAGATTTGTGACAGAGAGCAATGTAGAAAATATTTATGAGTGACGGAATATATGGACCAACTAAATGTAGCAAAACTTCTGGGGGCACTGATTCTATACCTAATAGACTATGACTGCTTCATAATGTGGGATTTTCATGGTGTTGAAGAATGTGATCTCACATGTCCATGTTAGCTTTGAGTTCACCATCTTTCTGACTTACCCTCTTAGGTACTGGGATTACAGGAATGCACCACCCTGTTCAACACTCATGGTTTGGATTTTGGACAATCCAGAAAGTACGAAGAACAATGTCCTGATCTATGAAAGTCTTAGAATTCTAGAAGCCAAATATGATGGCACGTGTCTATTAGTATAGCACTTGTGAGTTTGAGGCAAGAGGATGGATCGCCATGACTTTGAAGTCAGCCTGAGCTACATGATTCTTCTCATGTTCTTTCTCGTAAAACACACACACACACACACACACACACACACACACACACACACACACACACGTGGCCTGCCCTGGAGTGTGGTAGGTATACCCAGAGACACTCTGTTGCCAGTAGGTATCAACTGCAAATCGCTTCCTGACTACAGGTAGACTTTGTGCCCACCTTCCCCTTTTTAGTACTGGGATTTTTCTGGTCATAGGTCCTGTGCAGGTCCTATGCTTGCTGTCAGTCTCTGTGAGTTCTTCTGTGTATCAGCCCTGTTGTGTCTGGAAAATGATATTTCATGGGAGTTCCTCATAAGTCTTTAGCTTTTACAGCCCACCCCCTCTCTTGCATAGATCTTTGGGCCTCTAGACTGTCATTTAATGCTCATATTTTCAGTATAGTACTTTTTTCTTTTCTTTCTCTGTACCAAGGGTGTTTGGATCAGGGCTTGTGTAGATCAATCTTCTTTGAAGGAATTTCCTGTGTTCTATCAGAATGAAGAAAGTGTATTTTCTTTGCCGAGTAGGACAAGTTAAGGGACCTCAAAATGAATATTTGCATCTTGTACACATATGTGCAAACATGGAAAGAATCACTAAAACTTTATTAGTGCTTATAGTATAGAGGAATGGCTTTGGGAGGAGAATGGAAAAATCTATTAATTTTGCTTTAAAAACTTGGTATTTGAATTGTTTCAGGTAATATGCACCGCTTTTACAAGTCAAATGGCAAAAATACCTCACAAAATAAAATGAAACATCCACAACAGTTTGAACCTCCATATACTTAAAAGTTAGTTAGGGCTAGTGGGACAGTTTAGAGGAAGAGCGGGTTGCTAAGCATGTGCCAAGCCCTGTGATACCCAGACAGATAGAGTGGAGATTCAAGAGGCATCGTTTATGACTGAAAAATTGAAAACTAATACAGATGTCTAACAATAAAGTCTGATTAAATGTTTATGTTGTAGACTATCATACACCCATGTTAACAATATTTGTAAAAAGACCTTTGTATTTTGAGAGTGTCTCAATAGTAGCTCAGCCCATCCTCAAACTTGTGATCCCCTCACTCCCACCTCCAAAGTACTGGGGTTGCCTGCATGGTCCACTGTGCTAGGATTAAGTACATTTTAATCATATGGGAAAATGACAACTAATGTAGAGTTAAAAAAAGGAGGATGAAAAATAGTATATGCACCATGACTCCAAGACTCCAACTGAGAGATACATGCGCACAAAGGATCATTTTGTGCTACATAACAAACCACCCTCAAGTTTAGCGATGTAAAATAACAGCGGTAACTTTACGATTGTCACTCAGCACCCTCAGGGTTGCCTGTGACGAGTCACATGGTCCTCCTTTGAGCCTTTCACACAGTTTCAGTCAGACAATGACTTCCTCATCCACATGTCTGGCAGTTGATGCTGCTTGCTCGCTAGGAACTTAGCTGGAACCGTTGGCTGGAATGCTTACATGTGGCCTCTCCATGTGGCCTGGGTTTTCTCATAACACGACAGCTGGGTTCCAAGAACACGTGTCCCGAGAGAGCGAGCCAGGTGGAAGCAGTGTTGCTTTTATGACCCAGTGCTAGGAGTCATGCTTCATCCTTCCCTGCATCCTTCTCTGTTCGATGCAGTTGCTAAAACCAGCCCATCCATGTGCCAGGAGCTAGGAATGGGACCCATCTCTGGATGGGGGTAAAAAGCAAAGAATTTGTGAACTTGTTTTTAAAACTACCATGTATGTTGAAATGTTTCTAGTTAATGCCAAGATTTCAAAAGAACTCTTCTTTTTGGAGTTGTCCAAATTATATACAGAAAACATACATGACTTTTAAAACGAAAAGAAAATGTAGCCAAGAGCTGTCAAATAGACAAAAGTACTAGGCAGAAATGAAAGCCTTGAAGTTTAGTTCTGACTAAGTTACTGTGAACCTGGGCAAGTTTCTTTCTCTCTTCTGGGATTCTTTTTGTCCTGACTTCCACAATCAGAGGTTTGGAAGAGCGGATCTGGAGGCTTCTTCAGCCTCTGGAGTTTTGAGGGTCTGCTTTCTTTTATGCTACCGCTGGCTCTTGCCCCTTCCTTCCCATTTACCTCTGTGCATGCCTTCTGTTTGTTTTGGTGCTCCTCAGGGCTCCACGTTGAACCTGGGAGCCTCATTTCAAACATTATAACCAAGATCCCTGTTTCTACTGCTTTATCTGCTCTGCAGATCCACAGCTCAGGCTGAGTTTAAGTCCCCACCACTTTGCTGTTCACTATGCAGTCTGTTGGAAATAAAAAGATCACAGTTATGAAGTTTAGAGCCAATACAAATTTACGGTTTCCCGTTCTTAGCTAGGTCATCAAATGGGCAGCCCAGCAACTCTGTATGTCCCTAGGCAACCCATTCTTGGATTTCTTAATTTCTTCCTTCCCTCCCTCTCTTTGTTTCTTGTCCTCCCCTCCCTCCTTTTGAGAGAAATTCTCATAATGCTGCTTGTCTGATCTTGAACTCATGATCATTCTGCCTTACCCTCCTTAGTAGATGATTATAAACACAGGCTGAAGGCGTAAGTCACAAACAATCCCATACCAGTTTGGAATTATGATTATTAGAGAGGTTATTTATTTTAAGGGGGAAAAACTTACAGATCACCATCCCAGACAACAGCCCTCTGCGCAATCAGGAATGGAGCCTACTTGCTGGAAGCAGAGCTGGAAGCCAGAGCGCAAGCAGAGGGAAGTGGCCACTTTTTTAAAGGGAGAGAGACCACGCCCCAGTGGGTTGGTATCTCAGCGGCTATTGGCTGAAGGAGCAGAAGGAGCTCCTCCAACAACAGGCAACCATGCCAATCTAATACTTGAATTCCTCTTCTTCTTTACCGTGAGTCTTCCTGTGTACACTCTCAACATGCCTGCCTCTTCCCCTCGAAGCTGGAATAGCAAGCATGTGTCTCCATGCTTGTACCCTGATTTTCTTCCTAATTCCTCTACTTTCACCATTTCCTTTCTCTATAGGTGCTGATGCGGTCTCTAATTTAACTGAAAACCAGAGAACATGAAAATAGACCAGGCCCTGCTTCCTTAGTTTCCCCTTTTAGTGCATGTGAGCTCAGTTTTTGTCTGGATCTATTATTTCCTAAGTTCCTTCTATCTAGGAAAACAAGTATGTTCCCCATTTAGAGCATATTATCTACCCAGGCTTTGGACTCCTCTCTTCTTTTTCCCTCAGACAGTTTGGTTTCAAACAGGGTTTCACTAAACAGCACTGGCTGGTCAACTTACTATGTAGAGCTATGTAGGCTGTCCCCCACCTCACAGAGATCCACCTGCTTCTGCCTCCCAAATGCTGAATTAATAATAAAAATGGGTTAATTTAAGATATAAGAGTAAGCCAGCAATATGTTTAAGTGACTGGCCAAGTAGTATTTAAATAATATAGTTTCTGTGTGATTATTTTGGGTCTGGGCAGCCAGGAATGAACAAGCAGCCTACTACTACACTGAGTGAGGTAACCCAGACAGGTGTGTACTTACTCATAAGTGGTTACTATATGTAAATCAAAGGATAACCAGACTACAATCCATTGCATCAGAGAAGCCAGGTAACAAGGAAGACCCTAAGAGGGACAAATGGATCACCTTGGGAAGGAAAAATAGATAAGATCTCTTGGGTAAACTGGGGGCAGTGTCATGTGTGGGCTTCCTTTGATCTTTGTAGGAGTTCCCTGGCAGAAATTTTGGGGTCACTTATGTGTACTATCATGTCATCTGTAAATATCCTTTGACTTCTTCCTTTCCAATTTGTGTCCCCTTGATCTCCTTTAGTTCTCTTATTGCTCTAGTTAGAACTTCAAGTACCATATTGAATAGATACACAGAGAGTGGACAACCTGGTCTTATTCCTGATTTCAGTGGGATTGCTGTGTGTTTCTCTCCATTTAATTTGATAATGGATACAGATTTGATGTAAATTTCTTTTTATTATGTTTAGTATGTTTTTGGAATCCCTTATTTAAGATTTTTTTTATTATAAAGCATTGTTGGATTTTGTCAAAGGCCTTTTCAGAATCTAGTGAGATACTCATGTGCTATTTTTTTTTCAGTTTGTTTATATGGTGGGTTGTATTGACAGATTTTTGTATGTTGAAGCATTTCTGCATCTCTGAGTGTACCTACTTAATTATGGTGGATGATCTCTTTGATGTGTTGTTCTTGGGTTTGGTTTTGGTGTGTTTTTTTATTTATTGTTTTTAATTGAACTATACGTTTTCCCCTGGTTTGCATGTATTTTATTGAGTATTTTTGCACCTATGTTCATGAGTGAAATTGATCCCTAATTCTCTTTCTTTGTTGAGTCTTTATGTGGTTTGAGTATCACAGTGATTATTTTGTGGAATAATTTGAGGAGCATTAGCATTAACTCTTATTTGAAAGTCTGTGTTAAAACTCTCTGACCCTTGGCTTTTTTTTTTTTTTGGTTGGATGACTTTTAATAACTACTTCTGCTTCCTTAGGTGTTATTGGTTTATTTAAATTGTTTATCTGATCTTGATTTAACTTCAATAAGTTTTATCTATCAAGAATATCATACATTTCTTTTTTAGATTTTCCAATTTTGTTGACTATAAGTTTTTGAAGTATGATATAATAATTCTTTGGATTTCCTAGGTGTCTTTTTTTTTTTTTTGATTTTTGAGACAGGATTTCTCCGTAGCTTTTTGGTTCCTGTCCTGGAACTAGCTCTTGTAGACCAGGCTGGCCTCGAACTCACAGAGATCTGCCTGCCTTTGCCTCCCGAATGCTGGGATTAAAGGCGTGCGCCACCACCGCCAGGCCTCGGTGTCTATTTTTATGTCCCCTCTTTTGTTTCTTATTTTGTTAATTTGGATATTTTTCCCAGTGAAAAGACAGGGAAAAGTTAGTTTATGTCTATTTGGTTGATTTTCTCAAAGAACCAGCTCTTTGTTTCACTGATTCTTTGTATTGGTCTGTTTCTGTTTTATTGATTTCAGCCCTCAGTTGATTATTTCCTATCATCTACTCCTCTTAGGTGTGTTTGCTTCTTTTTCAGGTGTGCTCTTAAGTAGCTAGTATGCAATCTCTCCAATTTCTTTATACAGGCACTTAGAGCATGAACTTTCCTGTTAGCACTACTTTCATTGTGTCCATTAAGTTTGATTATATTGCATGTTCATTTTCAATTAATTATCATTATCATCATCATCACCATCACCATCATCATTTATGCCCTGGCAATACTTAAGCAATGCATGAACAGCCCATTTATGGTGGTTCTCCAGTTGTTCCTATCCTGGGCAGTCCTAGATGCTTGAGATAATGTCATACCCAAGGCTCCACAGTCTTCCTTCATGCTGACTTCATTGAATTCTAGAAAGTCTTTAATTTATTTCTTATTTCTGCTTTGACCCAGTAGTCATTAGTAGAGAGTTGTTCAGTTTCCACGAGTTTTTAGGCTTTCTGTTGTTTCTATTGTTGTTGATATCCAGCTTTGATCCATGGTGGTCAAATAGGGTACATGGGATCATTTCAATTTTCTTGTATCTGTTGAGACTTGGTTTGCGACCAAATATGTGGTCAGTTTAGGAAAATTTTCCGTGAGGTGCTGAGAAGAAGGTATATTCTTTGATATTTGGGTGAAATGCTTTGTAGATTTCTGTTAGATCCACTTGGTTAGGAAAATTTTCTTGTATGACTTTGTTAAAAACTATTTTCTGGAGGTCTTCCAGGGCAGCTGGCTGCCACTATGATGAGCAGGTATGTGGCAGAGAAATGGGAGAGAATGGAGTGGTTCATGCACTGTGGAGAGAAATGGAGCTCAAGATGCAACAGTGGTGAAATAGGCTCACGTAGGTTGCGTTCGCTGCCATCTGAGATCATGTGATGTCTAGGCCTGTGCTTCTCCCTACCCCTCACCTGAGGGGGGATGGTCCTGGTGGGTGGCCAGACTGACCAACTAAGCTACCACCAAGAGCTTTGGGTTGGTCCACCCTAACACCTACCCTACCTACAATCTGCTGGAGCATGTGAACAGAACAGTTCTACAGAACTGTAGCCACAAGATCGCCACAGGGCAGCATCAGAATAGCTGAGAGAAGTTTCAGTGAAGGTCTAGTATTGATGGTGTACCAGAAGCCATAAGCCTTGAATCAAACCAACAACTCATTACAATGAACATTTGCAAGTAAAGCTGTTTTAACAAAAGTGTATAGTGTGTGACACAGCACAGCTCCCAAGGCAAACAAATGTGTGATGAAGAGGCGAGCAAGAGAGCCCAGCACAGCCTGGATGCCAAGACTGGCGGGGGTACCAGGATTGAGACACAGAAGCTTCTTTTCAGGAGGAAGAACAGCAACTTTTATTTTGCTCCAAGCTAAAGCCTTTTATATCTCTACTGCTTCTGTGGAAAACCACTGGCCAGAAAGAACACAAACATCTTTGTCAATTACAGACCACAAGGAAGTTCTGCTGTGAGTCAGGGGGAGTGAGGGCAGCTGGATCACAAGAGAAGATCGGGTGGAGGGTGGTTATGGAAGGACTGGGAAATGAGCAGGATTGGGGTGCATGATGTGAAATTGCCAAAGAATCAATACAAATTATGTTAATAAAATTCTTCTCCTTCTTGTAGTCCTATTATTCTTAGGTTTGATCTTTTCACAGTGTCCCAGATTTCCTGTATATTTTGTGTCAGGAACTTACTAGATTTAACATTTTCTGTGACTATGTATCAATTTCTTCTATAGTATATTCAATGCCTGAGATTCTCTCTTTCATCTCTTACATTCTGCTGGTGAAGCTTGCCTGTGTAGTTCCTGTTTACTTACATAGATTTTCCATCTTCAGGATTCCCTAAGTTTGGGTTTTTTATTACTTCTATTTCTATTTTCTGGTCTTGAATAGTTTTTATTCATTTTCTTCACCCATTTAAGTTTGTCTTTGTTGGATGGGTAGTTGGTTTCTTGGTTTCTGTTTCTTTGATCTTCTGGTCTTTGTTGTCAGTATTTCTGGCTCCTGGTATAATCTATGCTGTAGCTGTGAGTCTCCATCAGAATTGGGGGCTAGACTTTTGGCAGGTAGTGGAGTCTTTAGCTCAGCAGGAAGTCTCTTTTTCTGACTCAATTTTATTATTTATTAAGACAAAAGAAATTTTATGGATTATTTAAATCGAGATGGATGTGCTTGCTTATCTGTATATAAAGAATGAGATCTCAGCAGAATGTTTGACACTGTAGGGCATTAGAGCAGAAAACTGTGATCGTAATAAAAGCACTGCCATTCGTAACATACAACAGTCTTGAATCTCAGAAGACTTATTTCAGAAATCATTTGCTGCTTTTGTAGGGTATGATGGCATGCAGAGTGTCAAGGGCATGTGGTGTGTGTGTGTAAACTAGGGCTGCAGTGAAGTTGTGCACCACAGCATTGGTGAGCACTGTCCAAAACCCCTTAGATTCATTAAATAGTTGACTTTATGTTAATATTTGATTGTGCATTTAGAAAACTTTTTCTAACGCCATTTTTTTCTGTTCCTCACATTTTGTTATTTGATGCAATCCACAGTTAAATAACCTGTAGTCTATATGTCTTCCTCTATGCCATTTCTAAGCCGTTTTGATTACCGAAACTCATAGTTAGGTTTAGAAATCAGGACTAGTGTTAGGTCTTCTTTTAAAATTTTATAAAATTCAGCTCTGGACTTTTGTTTGTTTGGAAACCTTTTTCTACTTCATTCTCATTGCTTATTATTTATTTATTTGGGTTGTTTCTATGTTCTCAGTCCAATTTTGGTGGATTACAATAAGTCTAAGAATCATTCTAGATTTTTCATTTTGTTGTAACATAAGTTTTCATAATATTATCTAATGACCCTCTCATTTTTATTGGTTTCTGTTGCAATATTACCTTTGTTACTTCAATCTTTATAAATTGAGGCCTTTCTAGTTTTTATAGTTTGCTCAAGAGTTTTCCACTCTTGTTTCTTTTCATAGAGCCAACTCTGTTTCACTAACTCTTTGAGTTACTCATTTTAATTTCCGTTTCATTATTTTATATTGTTGTCTTTATTTGCTTCCTACTATTGTTTGTATTTGGCCTGTTTTTTAAGACTTTGAGGTGCATTATTAGGTTAATTATTAATTACTGATTAATGATAATTCAGTATTTAATTTAAGCACTTATTAATATAATCTTCCTTGTCACAATTGCCTTCACTACCCAAAGGTTCTGGGAAGTTGTATTTTCATTTTCACTTGATTCTAGGAATTTTTGAATTTCCCCCTTGGCTTGTTCAGTCATCCAATGATGATTCAAAATTATTTTTTTCAATCAGGGTGCTGTAGAAGCAGGCAGAGGCAGGCAGATCTCCGTGAGTTTGATCTACATAGTGAGTTCCAGGATAGCCATGGCTGATACACAAAGAAACGTGTCTCAAAACCTCTGCCAAAATAATGATGATGATGATGACAATAATAGAACATTTTAAAAAGTCACTGAGGCCAAGTGTGGTGGTGCACGCCTTGAATCCCAGTGCTCAGGAGGCAGAGGCAGAGGCAGTCAGATCTCTGTGAGTTCCAGACCAGCCTGGTCTATGGAAAAAGTTCCAGGACAACCAAGGCTACACAGTGAGACCTCTCTCAATGAATGAATGAATCAACCAATCAAAAAGCAAAAAGCATTTTTCTCTATAAACTTGCATTGTTTCTGTCATTCCCTTGCTATCAAGTCCTAGTTTTAGTCCATAATGATCTGACAAGATACAAGAAATTATTTCAATTTAAAAGGTATTCATCAAGATAATTCAGAAGCTAAAATGTGATCTACTTTGAAGAAAATTTCATGACCATGGTGAAGAATGTGTGTTCTATGGATAGTGGAAGGAATATTCTGTAGTTGGCTTTTAAGACCATTTGATCCATGAAATAGTTTAACTCTGAAGTTACTCTGTTGATTTCTTTTGTTTGTTGATGGAACTGGGATATTACAGTCACCCAGTGTCTGTATCTGGACCTATCTGCCCATTGTATCCAGTAGTATTTGTTTGATGAAGTTGGGTGAATCCAAGTTCAGTGCATTTGTATTGGTTACCTTTATATTTCATTGATGGATTCTTCCCTCCCTAAGATGTAGTGATCTAATCGCTTCTACTCACGGTGGCTAGAAGTTTGCATTTTCAGGTGTGTCTACTCAGGCTTGCTTTCAGATTCCGTTCCCTTACAAAAGCCCTTTGCATCCTTTTATGTTCACTATGTGTATATCATTGCCAATGAGGTAAATTTATTGCAGTCAGTAGACACTTAAATATTGGGTTATAGCCCATTCAGCTAATATATATCTTCTAATTGAAGAGTTAAGACCATTAAAATTTAGGATTATTAGTGAAAGGCAGACACTAATTTCTTCCTTCTTCATATTAAAGTTTTGTTTGTTTATCAAGTTAACTATTTTTGGATTTTCCAAGTTCTCACTTTAACCTATTATTTTATTGAGATTTGTTTTTTTCCCACAAATTCTCATGCTTGTGTGTGTCTTTTTTCCTCTATTGTAGATGGCATTTTAAGTGTCTTCTGCATGCTTGGTTTGTGACCAGGAATTGCTTTGCTTTTCATTCATCTCTTTACTTGTCCCTTTTTTGAGGTTATTAATAATTTTTAGAATTAGATTTTTGAATTATTTGTGCAAAATTTCTATCATTTTGATAACTTTGTGTTCAATTTTGAAGAGTTATAACCTTTTGAAAAATTCACATTGCCTTGCTTTAAATACATTTCTTGTGTTTTTCCTGTTTTGCTTAAGGTGATGCAATAAACACAGTGGCCAAAAGCAACTTGGGGAGGAAAAGATTTCTTTCTTCTTAAAAATTATAGTCCATCCTCAAGAGAAGCAAAGGCAGGAGCTCAAGGCAAGAACTGAAGCAGAAACAATGAAGGAACGCTGTTTGCTGGCTTGCTCCTATGGAACTGCCTAAAGTGGGCTGAATACTTCTATGTTCATCTGCAATCAAGAAAATGCCCCACAGACATGCTCACAGGCCTGTGTGATAGAGACAGTTCTTCAGCTGAGGCTTCCTAATCCCAAGTGTGTCAAGTTGACAACCCAGATTTACTATCATAGTTATATTGTCTTGTATTTTTTAAAAATCTATTTTTTGTGTTTCTCCACAGTGGTTTGTGCATCTGTTGGGGTAGGCCCCTCTTACGGCTTTATATGCCTGTCTGTTCTTTCTCTTTGTGTGTGTGTGTGTGTGTGTGTGTGTGTGTGTGTGCATCTGCCTGTCTGTCGGTCAGCCGATCTTGATCAATAGTCTTTTCTTGAGGCTTTAATCCTGACTAAAATTCAGACGAAAGCAAATAAAAATAAAAATAGCATAAGCCAAGCCAGATCTTTAAACATAGTAACAGCAACAATGTACAATTTGGAACAGCAACTATACATGTAGTAAAGATGAAAAAGAAAGAAGGTCGAATGATACAAACTGGGAAGTTAAAAGCAATAGGTAGAAGCATTAGCAATAGAATAAAACACACTGGAGGAAATTGTATGAAGTTGTGAAAAATGCAGAAAAGGAAAGCAAAGACAACGGTGAAGGCAGGACATAGTTCTTCCTTGCTGAGGGCTGGAGGTGGGAGTGCTTCAGGTTTTTTTCTCAGGCGTCTCATTTCGAAGTTCAGTAGGTGTGTGGTAGGTGTTATGAGGCCCTTTCTTTCTCAGGTCCTGACAGGTAGAACCAGAAAGAGCTGTATGGAGGCTGGCCCTACCCTTCCTTACTTGCCAGGGCACGCAAGCTAAGACAATGTCCTCTGCTGGCTTAACTCGCTCCATTAGTCTTTGTACACAGGTCCAGCAATTTAGTAAGCACAAGAGTTGCCCTCACACCACCCCCACTGGCCAAGTCTGTGGACTCCCCAATTGCACGTGTGCTCACATGGGAAGTGCTCTACCATAGCAAGTGTGAGAAACATTCATCAGTGGCCCCTTTCTCTAAATGTTCCCATGACTCTACAGTGGGCAAGTGATCAAATCAAAGCCACCCATGCTGGAGGGCGAGTACCTGTGGCCAAGGGTACTGAGTGTCTGCCTGCCCCAGCAGAACTACAAGCTCACACTCACACAGCTGGTCTAAAATCTCTTTCTAGAGGGTGGACCACAGTTCCCAAAGGGAAATGCCCTCCACTTCCCTCTGCAATAGCCTGCACTTCCTACTTCATAGAATTGTGTTCATGAATCTATGTTCAAATCATAGTCACTTTTCTCGCCTCCGCTCGGCCACAGCTGCAGTGGTCAGCTACTTAGTGAGGTGAAGAAAGCTTCTGTGATACCCAAGGGCTTCTGATCCTCCCCAGTCATATGGTTTCGTGCCCAAACTGGCCTTAAGATGGCTTATTGCCACCATACCAGTTTGCAAGCTAGAAGGTTCAGGGATCCACTGTGAACTTGGCTGTAGGGATCACAGATCTCCCGTTCAAACTTTATTTTCTTTGGAGTGCTAAATTCTGTCCCTATGATACTCACTGAGGTTAACTGTCTCTCTTTCACTCAGCGCTCTATTGGGGTTCTTCACAATTTCCTTGCCATGTTGTTGTACTCAGGGGTTCCTGATGGTAGGGTTTCTGCTTGTTTGTTTCTTTCACAAATCTGAAGACTGCAGTTTCTGTATTTTCCTAATCTCTGTCTGTTGTTTCCTGTTGCCGTCTTCTGTGTTCACTCCACTTCTACCTGCCGCCAGGTACGGTTTTTTTTTTTTTTTTGTTTTGTTTTGTTTTAGTCTCAGGGAGATGCGGGATTGTGGTGGGTGTCTCTAACTTCCCTTCTGATATGTTCTAAACCTTTTGATTTCATCTAGATAACTTGCTAACATATGATTATTTATACTATTTTACATGCGATTGAGCTAAGTGGTTCCACTTGCATTTCTGAAAATAGATAAGCTTCTTATTTCTCTGTCAGTCTAGCTAGAGATTAGCTAATTTCTTGGCTTTTCCAAGGGGGCATCAGATCTCCTGGACCTGGAGTCAAGGATGGTTGTAAGCCACCATGTGGATGCTGGGAACTGAACCTGGGTTCTCTTCAAGAGCAACAAGTACTCTTAATTTGCTGAGCCATCTCTTCAGTTCCTCATTTGTTTGTTTATCATGATGAAGGTTGATTTCACAGCCTTCTGCATGCTAGGTATCCATGTCACTGTTGACATTCATCATCAGACTATTTGCTCCTCATTTAAAAAAAAAAGCTCTATTTTTATTTTTAATTATGTAGGCATGGACATGTGTATACAGGTAATTTTGGAGGATGGAAGTGGGTGCTGGATCCCTTGGAACTGGAGTTACAGATGTTTGTGAGCAGATCAATGTGTACACTGAGAATGAAACTCAGATCCTCCACAAAAACAGTATGTGCTTTTAAGTGCTGAGCCATCTCTCTCACCCTCTTATTTTTAAATATTGGCAATTATGGTTACATACGGTGATTGGCTCAGTGCCTTCACTTCATCTCATAAGTTTGGTTATGCTGCTCTCCTATTTTTAATTTTTGTATAAATATTTCGTAATATTTTTTTCTTTGATCCATTGGTTGTCTAAGAGCATTTTATTTAGAAAATTTCAGTTTTGTTATCAATTTTATTTCATTGCGGACAAAGAGGCATGCCATAAGATTTCAATCTTTTGAAATTTATTGAGATTTGTTTTATGGTCTAACATCTGGTCTATCTTGGAGAATGTTCCAAGTACACTTGAGAAGAATATGCATTCTGCTTTCATTAGGTGGAGTGCTCTATATATGTCTGTTAGAGATGGTTGGTGTGCGATGGTTAATTTTATGAGCCAAATTGACTGGGCTAAGGGAAGCTCACATAGCTAGTAAAACATTTCTGAGTATGTCTGTGATAGAATTTCTGGAAGAGCTCAAATCTGAGTCAGTACACTGAGTAAAAACATTCCACTCTCACCAATGTGGGTGGGCATTCTCTAAACTATTAAAGCCCCAAATAGGACAACACGCTGGAGGAAGGGTCAATTCTCTCTGTGCTTCAAGCTGAGAGCCTACATTCTTCTGCCCTCAGACACTGGAGTGCCTGGTGTTTCAGAGTCTGAGACAGCCTTGGAGTGGGAGAAACTCCAGTGGCCAACTTACTTTTCAGGCCTTTGGACTGATGCAGAGACACGGTCTCAGATTTCCTGCTTCTACAGCTCAAAGATGTCACATTATGGAATTTTATGGCCTTCACCATCACTTAAGCCAATTCCCACGACGGTCTCTATCCCTGACTGTGTAACTGTTGTGTTTGTCCTGTTGTTCTTAAGGATCCTGGCTAGCACCCATGAACCACTATATTTCTCCATTTCTTTGTTTCCATTTCAGACATCTCTTTCGTCATTCTATTATTGATAGTTGGATTTTGAAGCCTCCAACTATTATATTATTTTACTATTTTAGGCTATTTCTTCACTTCAGTCAATATTCTTTATATATTGTACGCTGTTGTAAGTTCCATAAGTAGTTATAGTTGTTATATATTCTTGAGAAGTTGACAGTTTTGTTAATATGCAGTGCTCTCGGTTTCCTTCAACAGCTTTTGACTTAAGGTTGGTTCTGGAGTAGTAATGCTAGCTCTGTTGCTTATCATTTACAGCTGTTTAAAGTCTTCCTGTAGTAAGTCTGATGTCAGACCCCTTCAGAGATATTATTGTCAGTTTACATTGTTCTTATGAATGGGCCATGCTTCTCTGTATCTTTAGATGCCTGGTGATTTTCTAAAAGTTTTTTTTAAATTTTATTTTATTTATTGAGGGAACAGCTAGTTCTTGTAACAGGGTAACTCTGGAAGCCTAATTGTTTCTCTTCTCAAGGCTCCACTGCCTTTTCAATTACTGAATGTTATAGCAATAAACTTCTATACCGATGGGCCAAGCTATGTCTATGACAGCTATTACTTGTCATGTGTAGTCACTGAGGTCTATGTTTTCTACTTTATGTTAAGTGAATGCTTCCACAGAAATATACCAGAAATGCCAGGAGCCACTAAGAAACAGACTATTGTTGCTTGCACATCGCCTCTGTGCTCTGGCTTTCCTAAAACAATTACCCAGTCTTTCACTCAGCATATGGCTCAGGCCAGTATGGAACTTGGAGGTTGTCTCAGGTGTTTTCTGAACACGTGTCTTGCCTTGTGAATGCGCTTGGTTCTCTAAATTTCTCTGGATTTATGGATACTTTTGAATTTCTCCATTTCCCAAAGAAATTCTTTCCAGATTGTGCCTATGGATTTTAGTGGCTTATTCTGATCCAGTGATAATCTTTCACTCTATTTGTTGGAAAGATCGTTGACTTGCAGTTTGTTCAAAAGCAATGCCCACTGTCTGTGATCATCTTCTCTCAGTACTCAAGCAGCCCCAGAAAGCTTAAAGCAGACATACTTAATAATCTGTCGAAAAGATTGTTTTGTTTCCTCAGAAATTAGGGGCACCAGGCTCATGATTCTTAAGTCCCCAGGACTAAGATTATGAAAGTGTCAGATATGACAAATGCAGTAAGTGACACAAACCCTCCTACTGATTTGAAACTCTTCTTTTTAAATCAAATATTTGCTTAGTTGTAAAGTTTGGACTGCCTTCCTAAAGTTTTACAAAGTTGCTCTTGACAGTTTGTGCTTGCTTTTCGATGTTTCCGTCAGGGGATGAAAGATTGAGCATCCTGCCACTTTCTTAAATTAATTTATTATTTTCTTCTTTTGTGGTTCAAACAGCTGATTCTACCCCTCTCTAGTAGCACACCATGGAGTAGCTTAATATAAATTTGATTCTGTTTTTACCCCGTTAGATTATAGATTCCTCAGGATGAGACTATGTCTTAATAAGCTTTGTACTTCTAATAGACAGCTAGTGCTTGATATATAGCAGGAACTCAGTGCTTGTGAAACAGTTGAAATGGTGACTATAAATCAGAGAAGAGCATTGCAAGGCAGGGCAGAGTTGAAGGCGTGATGTATTTAGATAATGGACTAGATTGGTGTCCTGTAGAATAGGGTATGAGGGGAGGTGAATGGAAACAATGAGAGAAGAGGCTAAAGAAATATATAAAAGTGGCTTTACAAAGGCCTTCCTGTATCTCATGAGAGGACTACTGGCAGAGGCAATGTTCAAGCAAGGAGGGATTTGAGCGAGAGTTAATAAAAATGAAAGATACATGGAAAAACATATGGAAGCATATTAAACCCAATTTAAAAAACTTAACTAGAGAAAATAGTACACATTTGATATGAAAGATGTAGGCAGATACCAGGGGTTAAAAGTTTAAGGGGGGGGGGAGGATGTAGAAGGTGAGTTAATAAAAATTAAACATGAAAAGTATTTTTTGATTAGATTTGTGGGTTGATCCATAGGCGGTAACTCAAGACTGGTACTGTAAACCTGGTCAAAAGTTCATAGACTAGGATATCATAGATCCTATGTGAGAACCTATCATTGTTATATCATTAAATGGACATGTTATCAAACTGCCTTCTGAATGATATCATGTACATGAATCTGTGGTACTTTAAACCCTGGCCAGAGAAGCGGTTTTTGTTAATAGGCTGCAGTTAATGCAGAGACTCATAACTTGTCAAAGTGTTTAGAATGAGTGACTCCAAGTTTCCAGCCTTAAATGTGATATCTGTATTTTGTTGACACTCCTGGATACTGAGGGAGCATCACAGAAGAGGGAGGGGAAAGAATAACCAGAAAAGGGGAAGAATTCTATGAAATGTTATCTTCTGGACATGACAAGGCTGTCACACTCATGAACTTACAGAAGTTATGGTTACCTGCAGAAGACTTGCAAGAGATCAAGCCAGTTAACATTCCTGCATGAGTCACAGTGGGACACATGTGGCTCCACTCTTAGCTGAGAGGAGTTATTGAGAGTTCATGGTTTCTGGGGAGGGAGAATGTTTTCCACGTGCTTCAGTGGAACCTCCACATCCATTTACTATGTATATAATTGGTAACACTAAGTGGACTCAGTGGGGGTATTAAGAAATGAGAGAACATGAAGTTAGGAGGAATATTTGTTGGGTGGTGTCAGCGAAAAGTTGAAGGGTAAATGATAGATATGATAAAACTGTATTGTGTACATGTATGAAAGTCTTAAACAATAAATACATTATTTTAAAAAAGAGAAGAGCCACTGAAAGGTAATTAAAGAGATTATTATTATAGTTTTTATTTCTTGACCCTAGATATTTGATATTCCTGTCAAAACTCTAGTTTTGACATTCAATAATTGAAAAAGCAGTTCATATAAAATCATAACCATAATAGATTGGCTATTTTGTGAAGCATGTATTAGATGTTGTTCTAGCTAGTTTTCTTGATCCTATGGCAAAATATCTGACAAGAAGCAACTTAAGGAAGGAAGAAATAAAGGAAGGAAGGAAGGAAGGAAGGAAGGAAGGAGGGAAGAAGGAAGGGTTTACTCTGGTTTACAGTTTGAGGGGTCATAGTGCATCATGGTGGGAAGGCAGGTGGCAGAAGACGGAAGCAACTCATCACATGATGTACTACATATGAACTGTGGTGCTCAGCTTGCTTTCTCATTTTTGTACAGTTCAGAGCACCAGTCTGAAGAATGGTGCCATATACATTTAAGGTGAGTTTTACTACCTCTATTAATCTAATCCAAACAATTGCTCACAGGTAAACCAAGATATTTATCTTCAGAGTGATTTTAGATCCTGTCAAGTTGACATGAAATATCAACTATCACAGATGAATAGAGGGCAATAGAACACATATGATATGAAAGAAGGAGGGTTTACCAGAGGTTAAAGGCTCAGTGGTTAAAAGCACTTACTATTCTTGTAGAAGACTTGGGTTCAGTTTTCAGCACCCACATTGGGCAGCACACAATGGCCTTTAACTCCAGTTCTAGGGGATATGATGCCCATGTGCATATAAAATTATACAGGCACACACACATATTAAAAAAAAACAAAAATTAAATGTACAAAACAGGATTTTGGTTTCACATTCCTGGTCTCTAAAATGGATGAAGCTGTTTTTGCAAACTCATTCCTATATTCTAGAGTTTTTTATACCTATATGACAGGGTTTTCTACCTGTCAGAAATGTAAGCAAAGTGAATAGAGAAATTGAGCTTGTGTGCTTTTGTCATACACCAGCAATGTCCTTTCTGTTGGCAACTGACACTATCTGATCCTTTCTGCTACTATTTAAGTCATCTTCCCATCACAGTAACAGATACCCAAGGTGATGATGTTATTAAGAAAAAAGTTGGCTGGCTCATAGTTTAGATAGTCAGCCCCTGATTGCCTGGCCCATGTCTTTAAGTTCCAATTGGCTCATTTCTTTAGGCTCACAACAGTAGCGCATAGTGGGCCCAAACCACTGATATCATGGCTGGAAAGTGAGAGGAAGTAGAAGGGGCTGAGGTAAACATATCCCCTCCAAAGACATGCCTCTAGTGATGCATCTCTCTTCCATTAGGCCCCATCTGTGGAAAAATTTGGCCATCCTAAAATAATGCCAAGCTGGGGAATGAGCTTCTAACACATTGGTCTTTGGGAGACATTTCATAGCCAAACTATATCAGCTCTAAAACAGTACAATTGGAACACCAGCGATTCGGTGGCCAAGATTGCTATAGCAGGTGGCAACAAACCTGATAGAAGGAAGGCGAGTAAGCAACATTTCTTCATGGTTTCTGCTTCACTTCTTGTTTGAACTCCTGCACTGGCTTCCCTCAGTTATTGACTATGACCTGGAAGTAAAAGAGAAATAAACCCTCTTCTCCCTTAAGTTGCTTTTGTTCATGGTGTTTATCATAGTAACAGAAAACCAAACTAGGTCACTAAGTAGTAGGAAGTAATAGGATTATTAAGTCATATGGCAGTTCCAGCCCTTCTTGACTAAGGTTAAGGGCAGTAGATGGGAGCTCGCCATTTATTTATTTATTCACTTAGACATGGCCTTTGTCGTGGTTCAAATGAAGAACATCCCCCAGTCTCAAGCATTTGACTATTTGTTCCCCAATTGGGTGTGCTGTTTGGGGAGGTTTAAGTGGTGTAGCCCTGGTGGAGGCAGGTTTTGAGATTGAGAAGCCTTGTAAACTTCTAGTTTGCTCTTTCTCTTTTATGCTTATAGTAAAGGACAAGAGCTCTCAGTTTCCTGCTCCTGCCCCCATGCCTACAGCTTGCTACTGTGCTTCTCTGTGATGATGGTCTTTTATCCTACTGGAACTGTAAACCAAAATGAACTCATCCATCTTTAAGTTGTCTTAGTCATGGTGTTTTATCACAGCAAGAGGAAATGTAAGTAATACAGTCTTGATGGGTACCCCAGGTTGGTCTGAAACATAACAGTCATTCTGCTCCCAACTTTTGAAATCTAGATGTGTGTCATCGTGGATGACAATCTATTTATTGGATATTTAAATAAAACCTAGCATCAACACTATAATGTTAAACAAAAGCTTAAAATTATACTTAGCTTAAGACATTTTCACTGAATCATTTTTTAGTATTTAAAATTTTTTTTTGAGCTATACATTTTTCCCACTTTCCTTCCCTCCTCCCTTCTCCCCTTCCACCTTCCCTCTTGCTCCCCACACTCCCAATTCTCTGGAGCTGGGGACTGTAGTCTGGTTATTATTTGCTTTGCTTTTTTCTATCCTCTTATGAGTGAGTATATACTGTTTGTCTTTCTGAGTCTGGGTTACCTCACTCAGGATGGTTTTCTCTAGTTCCATCCATTTTCCTGCAAATTTTATGATGTCATTGTTTTTTACACCTGAGTTTAAATGCATTTACTCCAATGTGTAAATGCACCACACTTTTTTATCCATTTATTCAGTTGAGAGGCATCTAGGTTATTTCTAGGTTCTGGCTATTATGAATAACACTGCTATGAATATTGTTGAACGAGTGTCCTTGTGGTACTATTGAGTATCCTTTGGGTATATGCTCAAGAGTGATGTCACTGAATCTTCAGGTAGATTGATTCCCAATTTTCTGAGAAACTGCCATACTGATTTCCAAAGTGGCTGTAAAAGATTGCACTCCCGCCAGCAGTGTAGAGTGTTCCTCTGACTCCACATCCTCTTCAGCATAAGCTATACTCAGTATTTTTGATCCTAGCCATTCTGACATGTGTAAGAGGGTATCTCAGAGTCATTTTGATTTGCATTTCCCTTGTTGAGCAATTCCTTAAATATCTTTGGCCATTTGAGTTTTTTCTGCTGAGAATTCCCTATTTAGGTCTCCACCCCATTTTTAATTGGATTATTTTGTATTTTGTTGTCTAGTTTCTTGAGTTATTTATATAGTTTGGAGATCAGTCCTTTATTAGATGTGACATTGGCAAAAATCTTTTCCTGAAAGCTATAGGTTGTTGTTTTGTCTTGTTTACCACATCCTTTGCCTTACAGAAGTGTGGTGCCTGCACCACCTGGAATGGCAATTGGGTAAGGGCCTGGGGATTAAAAAACATAAAGAGATATGGGTCACTTTTGAAGCAAGAATGTCAATTTTATTATGTTCCAAGGCAGTTTATACAGTGTGCTCCTTGACTAATGGCCACGCCTTAGCTCTCAGGTTTTTCTACTGCAAGCCCACCAGAAACTACTTCCTTGTTATCAGGAACTCATGAGTGTTTCATGCTCAGAGCAGCTGCAAGCATAGAAACAAATTATTTACTCCAGAAGGCAAGAGGTCATAGAAAGTTTAGGGTCTGAGGGTCTACAGTTCCCAACAGCTCCCCTTTTTCTATATAATTAGACCAGGCCTGCCTTAGGTGCAGAAGCACAAGTTCACATCTTACCTGTTATCAAGACCACTTGCCTCAGCATGCAAGGCCTCTGTCTTAGGTTGATTGTGACAGGTTCCTGTCTTACCCCTCTATGACTCACTGGCCTTCTTGTAACATGCTGACCCATACTGTGCTTGGAGTAAGCCTGCTTACTTGGGCAAGCATTAGTTACTTAGTAGCGATATTAAAGCACTGCTGCTGTTACTGCTGATGCCTGTTATAAAGGCAGAGCACTAAAAACCCTCCAGCTATGAGAGTTCCTAGGGCAACAGTCCCAGACCAGCTTTTCAGCAAGCCTAGGCCATAAAGAATGCCCTTAGTTAGAGAATCTATGGAGTGGGAGGAAAAAGAGTCTCATTAATCTTAAGAATATCTCTAGCAAGGAACACAGTAAAATTAAGAAATTACATGTTCCATGGTCCCTTATGAATTCAACCGGCTGACAGTAGCACTAAGGTTCTTGACTGGTCCAGGCATGACACAGATACGATGGAAGGAAGGGGAGCACCTAACCATATGCAAATCCCATAAGAAGCCTAACTGCTCTTGTAAAAGGACAGTCTGTAGGTTAACTTGAAAAATGCCCTGGCAAATATGCTTATTAAGGGAATTTTGGGTCTCTAAGGAAGTGGTAAGCTGTCCGGCTAAGGAATCAACAGTGCTAGCTGTTGAAGGAGCTGCAGGCTGGCGTTCCTGCCACCCAGCTCCCGGCCACCCGCTAGCTTTATACCCGAAATAACAACACACAAACTGTATTCTTTTAAACACTGCCTGGCCCATTCTATCTAGCCTCTTCTAGGCTAATTATCATGTGTTAATTTAGCCCATTTCTAATAATCTGGGTAGCACCACTAGGTGTGCTTACTGGGAAAGATCCAGCATGTCTGACCTGGCGGCTTGCTTCATCGTGTCTGGCTCTGAGTGGAGCTGCATGATTTCTGAGCTCACTTCCTCTTCCTCCCAGCATTCTGTTCTGTTTACTCCGCCTATCTAAATTCTGCCCTATCAGATGGGCCAAGGCAGTTTCTTTCTTTCTTTCTTTCTTTCTTTCTTTCTTTCTTTCTTTCTTTCTTTCTTTCTTTCTTTCATTCAGATTTCTGTCTCTTCCCCGCCACTGCCTCCCATTTCCCTCCCCCTCCCCCAGTTAAGTCCCCCTCCCTCGTCAAGGCAGTTTCTTTATTAGCCAATGACCTTCCTCCATCAGCTAGCCACAGCAGCAGTCTGGCTGATAGCAATTCTGGCTACCATGGCAGAGGCAGCAGTGGTGACAGTAGCAGCCACTACAGCCTTGGTGATCCTGAAGTCTCAGCAGGTAGCCTCAGCACCAGCTCATTCACCGGGATAGGTACCAAGCCTGGAACCTGGACCACAGCAGCTGTCATCTTGTTCACCCAACAGCTGCTTACATGACATGAAACTTGAGAGCAGTTAAGGGCAGAATCATTCAAGGTTATGTTTAGTTAAAAGAAAGAAAAATGGCCCTGACATACAGACAACTGCATGAAAAGTCTTATTTTGGCTCTGGTTTAACTGCAAGGTATCTTTTTATTTATTTTTTTTATATTTTCTTTTAGATTTCTGTCTCTTCCCCACCGCCGCCTCCCCTTTCCCTCCCCCTCCTCCAATCAAGTCCCCCTCCCTCGTCAGCCCAAAGAGCAATCAGGGTTCCCTGCCCTGTGGGAAGTCCAAGGGCCACCCACCTCCATCCAGGTCTAGTAAAGTGAGCATCCACGAAACTGTCTAGGCTCCCACGAAATATGTGCAGTAGGATCAAAAACCCATTGCCATTGTTCTTGAGGTCTCAGTAGTCCTCATTGTCCACTATGTTCAGCGAGACCGGTTTTAACCCGGGCTTTTTCAGACCCAGGCCAGCTGGCCTTGGTGAGTTCCCGATAGAACATCCCCCTTGTCTCAGTGTATGGGTGCACCCCTCGCGGTCCTGAGTTCCTTGCTTGTGCTCTCTCTCCTTCTGCTTCTGATTTGGACCTTGAGATTTCAGTCCGGTGCTCCATTGTGGGTCTCTGTCTCTGTCTCCTTTCATCGCCTGATGAAGGTTAATATTCAGGAGGAAGCCTATATGATTTTCTTTGGGTTCTCCTTCTTATTTAGCTTCTCTAAGAACCCGAATTATAGGCTCAATGTCCTTTATTTATGGCTAGAAACCAAATATGAGTGAGTACATCCCATGTTCCTCTTTTTGGGTCTGGCTTACCTCACTCAGGATGGTGTTTTCTAGCACACAACAAAAGTATATGCTCTACTATGTTTATAGCAGCATTGTTTGTAATAGCCAGAACCTGGAAACTGCAAGGTATCTTCAACAATATTTGTGGCGTTCCATTTTGCTGTGTCATTAAGCAAGGTAGAGTCCTGCACAGTCAAGGGTCCAAAATTTAGACAGGCTCAAGTTCCACAGAGGTACCATTCTATGAAGGTAGGCACTGTACCAAGGCAGCAGTAAAGGGAGCATGTGGCCCATAAGTGGTTATGGCCTCTTTAAACTTTCTTACATCCTTAAACTGAAACTGCTGGTGTAGCCTCTGCCTGTCTCTCCGAGGATCCACAGTTTCAATAACAGGGAATGTTCTACTAATTGTCTCTGCAACTCTTCTACTTTCTTCTCACTAGCTGAAGGGGCAGTTGCTTTGTAAAAGGGGTTCTTTCTCCTGGGGCAAGGTAAGAGAATAGACCTACTTCCTAGAGATGACTCAGAATCACTACTATCCTGAGCCTCCTCAGGCTCTCTCAGCTCCTCTCCTTTTGGGTCTCCTTTGTATGAGGCCAGAGAATTTTTATCCTGGACAACCTCCAATGTCTGCAGCCTCCTAGAGTTGTTCTTTGACCTTACAATTTTCAGTAAGCATCAAATCTTTTACCAGTCTCTGTAGAGAGAATGTGGAGATTTGAAAGGACTCATGTCCTTCCTTTGTCCCCCAATTCCTTTTGTAAATCTGCCTCAACATGTTTCTAGTCAGGGATGTTCAAGATGCCTGCCTGTAGAAACCATGGACTAACCCACTTCAACTGTTTTTATTTTAATCCAGGTACTCTGTTTTTTTCAGTAGTACCCCAAATTCCTTTACAAGAGCAGACTTGGAAGACTCTGCCTCCATCCTTACAATTTACCCTCTCACCTTCTCTTTATTACTTACCTGCTGGCCCGCCTTCCGGAGGGTGTCCCTCAGAAGTGTCCCTAGTTCCCCATCCCAGCGGGGCCTCCACCTTTGGCTCCTGCACCACCTGGAATGGCAGTTGGGCAAGGACCCAGGGATTAAAGAACACACAGAGACATGATTCACTCTTGAAGCAAAAATACAAATTTTATTATGTTCCCGGGCAGCTTATATAGTGCTCTCCTTGACTAGTGGCCACGCCCTAGCTCTCCAGATTTTCTACTGCAAGCCCACAAGAAACCACTTTGTTGTTATTAGGAATTCATGAGGGTTTCATGCTCAGAGCATCTTCGAGCATAGAAAACAAATTGTTTACTTCAGCAGGCAAGAAGTCATAGAAACTTTAGAGTCTGAGGGTCAGCTCCCAACACAGAAGCATCTCAGTTTCTGGAGGTCCCATTTATTGATTGTTGCTCTTAGTGTTAGTGTCTGTGCTACTGGCATTCTATAGAGCTACAGTAATAAAAACAGCTTGGTACTGACACAAAAACAGACACGTGGATCAATGGAATCAAACTGAAAACCCTGATATTAGTCCATTCACATATGAACACCTGATTTTTGAGAAAGAAGCCGAAAAGGTACAATGGAAAAAGGAAAACATCTTTAACAAATGGTGCTGGCATAAATGGATACCAACATGTAGAATATTGCAAATAGATCCATATCTATCACCTTGTACAAAGCTCAAGTCCAAGTGGATCAAGGACCTTAACATAAAGTCAGTTACATTGAACCTGATAGAAGAGAATGTGGGAAGTAGCCTTGAATGCATTGTCACAGGGGATCAATGACTCGTTTTTCAAAAGCTTAATTTGGCCAGAACAATTTTGGGCTTGTAGCATTTATATGTTCCTAGAAATACTAATTGATCATAGACTTTATTATAGAGTTCTTGGTGTTTAAAAAGTATTGCAACTTTGGAAGCTCAAACATACTAACTGTGGCTTATATTGCAAAACTAGATGAGATAACAAATTAAACTGTATGACTTCTTAATATTTTGCAGGTCTTTGATACTCGCAAGGGCATGTGTTAAGAAATTCTGAAATCTCCAACATACAATTACTGCCTTAGGGGCTGGAGAGATGGCTCAGAGGTTAAGAGCACTGCCTGCTCTTCCAAAGGTCCGGAGTTCAATTCCCAGCAACTACATAGTGGCTCACAACCATCAGTAATGGGGGTCTGGTGCCCTCTTCTGGCCTGCAGGCATACACATAGACAGAATATTGTATACATAATAAATAAATATTTAAAAAGAACAACAATTACTGCTTAGAATAAAATTGTTTTGTGGTAAAAATGTCCACATTATCCCATTTTACAAATTATTAAATAAAAAAATCAAATATCAAAAACAGTGTCATCGAGTTACACTGTGATTAGTTGGCTAGACCTATTAATTTAGTAACTCAATTACAAGTACTGACTTCATAATCATATAAAATTCACATTTGAGCGTTGCCAAAATTATGTATTATCATTTTATGATTACTTTCAGGGTCATTCACAAATAGATTACCCAAAGAATTAAATCTATAATCTGCCTACCTAGAAACAGCATTAAAATTTTCACAAGTTTTTGAGTTACTTGTAAATTATATAATTGAAGTTTGAGAGTACATTGGAGGAGTTCCTTTTTCTTGGCCAGTAAGATAACTCATATAGGTAAAGGCCTGGGGACCTGAGTTCAATCCTGGAACCCAACAACAAAAGGAGAGAAACAACTCCACAGAGTTGTCCTCTGGCCTATACATGTGATTTGTCTTTCTCTGATGATATTGAGCACTTTCTCATAATACTTTATAGCTAGCTTTTGTCTTCTTTGGAGAAACATTTATCCAGTTTACTTTCCACTTTTAAAATTGATTACTCATTTTTATTTTGCTATTGTATTATGAGTTTCTTATCTAATTTGAATATTAGTCCCTTAAAAGATATATAGATTTAAATATTTTCTCCTAATCTGTTGTTTGTTTCTTCATTTTGTTGATTGCTTCCTTGGCTGTACAGATATTTTTCTGTTTGATATACTACCATTCTTTTATTTTTCCTTTTGCTGCCTAAGCTTTTCAGTATATTCCCCCCCCCCCCCAAGTTATCTATGAAGGTGTTTCCTGCACTATGTTCTTTCCTAGGGTTTACAAAAATCATTTTAGGTCTTAGGTTTAGTTTTTAGGGTTATTTTTTGATACATTTTCTCTGTATAACCTAGTTTGCCCTCACATTCACCATCTTCTTGCCTTAGCCTCCTGAGCATTGCATTTGCAGAAGGCTCTATCATACCTAGCTTATATTTATATTTTTAATACATTTTAAGTTGAGTTTTATTTAGTTAAAATAAACAATATATTTCAGTCTTTTGCATGCACCTCTCCAGTTCTCTCTGCATCATTTATTGAAGAGATTCTTTTTCCCATTTTGGTCTCCTTGGCCCTTATTGAGAAATTAGTGATAATGTATGTGTGAGTTCATTTCTGGGCTCTCCACCTTGTTTAATTGTTGTTGGATTTTGCAGAAGCTCTGCACATCATGGTACCCAAGGGCCAGAGCATCACCTTCTAAGACATGTCCCTATTGATCCATTTCCACCAGTTAGGCCCTACTTTCCATACGTCCATAGCTTCCTCAAAATAGTTCCATCATCAATGGAAAAGTGCTTAACACATGAATTCTGGAGGGCATTATAGATTTAAACTGTTAAGTGGACCTTTATATTAATCCTTTCTTCCAATTCAGGATCACTCATTTCTCCTTCATTCTTCTGTAGTGATATTTCATTTGTATTTTAGTAAATAAAGCTTGCCTGAAGTTCAGAGAGTAAAACAGCCACACTGGTCAGCCTTACAGACCAGGCAGCAATGACATACACCTTTAATCCCAGTAGTCACACTAGCTTGCCATAGAAACCAGGTGGTAGTGGTACACACCCTTAATCCCAGAACTAGAGAGGAATATAAGATGGTAGGAGACAGCTTTCATACAGAATCTCATTCTGAGATTCCTGGAGGCAGAATCGCCATTGTGGACTGAGGTAGAGGTAAGAGTCAGTGGCTGGCTGTTTTGCTTTTCTGACCTTCAGGTTGAACGCCAATATCTGTCTCTGGGTATTTGTTATTCCTTCTGCAGTCTTCTGTTAATGTGAAATAGTTACTTGTGCTTTCCTTGCCTCTCATATACTGCACTTTTGAAGAATTTGTATCAGTAACTTTGTAGAATGTTTCCCAATTTGAGTATGTCTGGCATTTCCTCATGAATAGAATGAAGCTATATGATTTTGATAAAATACCATGAAAGCGATGCTATGTCCACAGTGCATCATATTACAAGCCACATATAGCTGGGTCTAGAAGGCCCAATAAGGATGAGAAAGTCACTACCTTTTAACCATCATAGCAATAATAGTTTAGGTAATATTTATGAATAGAGGGCTGGAGAGACAGCTCAGTGGTTGACAGTGCTTACTGCTCTTGCACAGGACCAGAGTTTGGTACCCAGTACACACATCAGGCAGCTCACAGCTGCCACTGCAACTCTAGCTCCAAGGGGATAAGATACCTTTTTCTGGACCTTGAGGATTTCTGCGCATGATAAAAATTTCAAAAGAATTATAAATAGATAGTAAAGTGGTGTGTGTGTGTGATTTTATATAAACAGGTTATTTACATGTATAAAAAGAATTTCAGCCCAGACCAGTTATTGTTACAAAGGAGACAATACAGATCTCACCAATACAGATCTCACCTCAGGCCATATAGACTACAAGATAAATATGTCTGAAATATAGATATACTATAATGACCTTCCCAAACTCTTAATGGTTGCTATCTGAATTCTCATGTCAGCTTCTATGACTGAATTCATGGGTGGTACAGGCAGGTGGTGTAGGCGAGGGTGAAGCGGGAGTGTGGCCTTGGGTATCTGTAAGTTTATCTTACTGAGAAACTCGTAGGTCTGGATCTGGAACCTGTGAAAAATTCTAAGACCTTATTCTCTTTGTTCTTAATTACCATATGCTCTCTGCATCTAGAAGGGAAGTTGGTTCCAAGCAAGGACAGATAGATTCAGCGGTGTGTGTGTGTGTGTGTGTGTGTGTGTGTGTGTGTGTGTGGTTTTCACGTCCCCTGAAAGGCTGCATTGCTCAGCCTTTGAAGCTGGGTGGGAGGGGTTTGGCTCAGGCTACAAGACACAGAGATTCATTTTTCGTTTGTAGTGGCTCTTCCTGCACAGGAGAGGATATCTCAAAAGGGTGATGAAAACCTAGAGGGAGGAATGGGAAGCCTTCTAAACCAGGCCTGATTTCCCTGTTATCAGGCATTTCCCTTGCCACTTTGTGGTGTTGAGCTGTCTTCTTCCACATTTGCTTTCATCTTCTCATTCTCCCTCCCATTTTCCTAATCCCCTTTCACATGTCAAGCCAGGAGCTGCAGTCTCTAATTTGCAGAGGCGACAGGTAAGAACATACTGGCTTTGTTTGGGTGCTTCATCCTTCCTGGGAGCCTTTTGGCAGGGCCAGGCCAGCGAAGGTGGGTGGGGCTTCCTCCCTGGAGGTCTCTGAGACCCTTGTAAAGCTTCCGCTGGCCTATGACAATTGAGACTGTACCCCCAAAGATGCCTGCGAAAGCATGAAACTACTTTACCTGTTCCATTGGTTGTAGTTACTGGGGAATTACACCAGCAGCCTGGGAAGATGCAGGATCCTACACTGTGATGAGGGAAAAGTAGTAATGTCTGGAGTTTGAGGCCCTCAGTTTGGAATTAAAGAGGAATTAATGTTTGCACTGGGGAATTATTTAAAAGAAAAATTTTGAGGTAGTTGGAGAGACTTTGGGGACACTTTGAGAAATCATGAGCTTTCCTTCTCCTGAGTCCTGCATCCTGTCATGGTGGTTTGACTCTTTCATCCTGGTGCTGTCATGAACCTAGGCTATAATACCTGCAAAAGTAAGAGCTCCCTTTTTATTCTCTCGACCCAGATTCTCTCTCTGTTTGCAATTTTCTCAGCAGAGTCTATTTTCTTCACCATAGAGAAAGTGGGTGACAGTATACAAAAGACTGAGGGAGAACACAGTTTATCCACATAAGATATGATGGACAAGGTATCGAATTGATATATTGAAGTGGCCTTGGGGGATCTGCATTTTCTTCAAAACAGTGACTACTTTAGCACTGTGATTTGGCTGCTAGCTAGGTACTGGTCTCTGAAGAGCAAGTAAGAAGCCATATGTATTTTGGCCTTTAAAGACGGAGTCTTTAAAAAGGGAATCGATCCAAAAGTTGTTTGCTGCCTAGCAGACACTAGTTGCATGTGCAGGGGGTTCAGAAGAGGAATGCTACCAAGTGGATCCTTCCACTGGTCACAAGTACAGAAGATAAGACTTGGTAGTACAAGAAGAAAAGAGAGAAGCAGAGTGACACATTATCTAACAGCATTGATTTAGCTCCTAAAAATCTTTCCCACCAAGAAAACTCCCAGCCCAGGGCATCTCTGGTTGAATTCTCACACATATTTGAGGAACGAACAATACCAATCATTTAGAAACTCCAACAGTACAAAAGAGGGGAACTTTCAAATTCACTTTGTGATGTTAGCATAATTTTATTCACAGAAACCAACTAATATGATTATTTTCTTGACCAATTTCTTCTTGATTCTGAAAAATTTCTTTAAAATATCAACACAGTAAGCTCTCAAAGGGAGTCATGGGTCTCCACCCCTTCTTTTTCTTGTTCTTATTCTTTGCTTATAAAATTAGGGGTTTTAATTTGCCATGTGTTCTCACCATAGCCGTGCTGCAGCCACTCCATCATGGACAGGAACCTCCAAAATCACGAGTCAAAATAAACATTTTAATTTTCTGAGTTAATTATTTGAGGGATTTCTTTATATGGATCAAAAGCAGACTAATGCTGATGGTGTCTTTCTCAGATACTTTATTGTTAGTGTATAGAAATGCCACTGATTTTGCATACTGATACATTATCTTGCAATTTTACTGAATTTGCTTGCCATTTTTTTTTTCAGTTTTTGGTAGAATTTTTAAGGTTTCTTAAATATAGGATGTGTCTTAATTAAGGTTTCTGTTGTTGTGATAAAATAAAATGCCATGACCAAAAGCAAGTTGTGGAAGAAATAGTTAATTTTGGATTACCACTCTCAGATCACACTCCATCATTGAGAGAAGTCAAGGCAGGAACTCCAGGGAGGAGCCTGAAGGCAAGAACTGATGCCGACGCTATGGAGAGGTGCTGCTTTCTGACTTGCTCTCCTTGGCTTGCTCAGGCTGCTTTCTTATATTACCCAGGACCACCAGCTCAGGGATGGCACTACTCACAGTGAGCTGGTACTCTCCCACATCAATCACTAACCAAAACTGAAACATCCTACAATCATATAGAATGTTTATTATGGAGGCATTGTTTCAATTAACGTTCTCTTTCCCCCAATATGTCTAGATTTGTGTCAAGTTGTGAAGAAACGAATCAGCACAATTGACCCCTTGTCAACATACAAACACAGCTTTTATTAAACAATAATCTTTCCTTTATTGTTCAGCTCCAAGATCCCATAATAATATTAATATTACAATATGAAAAATAAAAGTCCCATAATTTAAAAAAATCCAAAATTGTAGTTTTCTTTTTTAAAAGCCCAAGATTTCTTTAACATACCCAAAGTCTCTTTAAAAGTTTCAAGATTCTCTAAAATAGCCAAGGTCTCATAATTTTCAGTTCCTGTAAAATCAAAATACGAGCTAATACTTTCTTATTCCAGGAGTGAAGAACAACACGAACAAAGAACAACCAAACTGCAGTCCAAACTCAGTGTCCAACGTCTGAGCCTCACAATCTTCTGGGCTCTAAAGGGCTTGAACAGCTTCACACTTCTGGCTCTGCCATCCACAGCACAGTTCATTTAGGTTCAGACTGGCTTCAGTCCATAGATGTTGCTCTACTTATTGGTAATTTTTCCAAAATGCTGGATCTTCACTACAACTGGCCCACAGACTCCGACTCTGCCACACGGTGCCATGTCTCAACTTCTCTCCATTACTCATTCAATCCCGAGGCTTGTCCTGTGACTTCACCTTCACCAATGGTCTCCCCAGATTCTCATACTGCCACGACTCAGCTGGTCTCCATGACCACTTCATGCCTTCGAATCCAGTTCCACATGAGGGACTCTTACATATTATCAAGTTCAGCTGCCAGCAGGAGATACAGCGCTGGTTTCCCCTTGACCACAGATTCTGTGTACCGAGGAAACATTTCTCAGGAAATTTCACATCAGTGATGCTGGTTGGTCTCAGTCACTGCCAATTTCTCAGCTTCAGCCAATCAGTGTCAATTATTACAGCAAAGCAAAGATTCTACTTTAGTAGTTCTGCTCTCTTCTTAGATACAATTGATTCTTCAGTCTCTCAGCTGAACCAGAACCAACGAATCTTAATGCAAAAACAGTACATGAAATGGCCTGATAAAGTTATTACTTCCCTTGGAAATTTCATAAACCAGGTCTCCATCATTTGTACTTCTCCCAGCATTATCTTCTTAGTATCCAGAATAGGTCTTGAAGCTCTGAACATTCAATGATGTTTCTAGTCCAATGTTCCAAAACCTTTCACAATCCTTCTCAAATGAACATAGCTAAGCCTATCACAACAATACCCCATGAACCTGGTACATTTCAAACTCAGTCACAGTCTATCGAGGGAAACCAGGGCAGGAACCTTAAAGCAACAGGAACTGAGGCATAAGACACGAAGGAATGCTGTTTACTGGCTTGCTTCTCTTGATTTTTCAGTTTACTTTCTTACACAATCCTATGGCCATCTAACCAAAAATAGCACTGCCGAAGGTGAATTGGGCCCTTCTGTATCAACCACCAGTCAAGAAATTGTCCCATGGGCTTGCCTGTAGGTCAAGCTGAGAGGAGCAATTTCTCAGTTGTGGTTCCTTCTTCTGAGATGACTCTAGCTTGTTATGACCCTTTGTGTTTCTGTGATATCAGTTATAATGTAATGTCTCCTGTCTTATTTTGTTTACTTTAGTGGTCTCTCTTTTTTCTAAGTCTAACCAATTTAATTTATCTTTTCAAAAAATTAACTGAATTTAAAAATCTTTCTTATTCTTTTTCTAATCTTCATTTCATTTATTTTATCTGATCTTTATTATTTCTTCCTTCTAATCTTCCTTTTGTTATGTACATATTTTATTTATTTGTTCATTAATTTTTGAGACTTGTTCTTAAAACACATAATTTGTACCAACTTACAATTTGTACATAATACAAATTGGTTTTAAATTCACCCTGAAGCCCAGGTTAGCTCAAAAGATCCTCCTGCCTTAGCCTCCCTAGTTCTAAGATTACAAATACGCCTTATGATACCCAGTTCTTTTTATTAATTGTTTGATAGTCTTTGAAGTATAAGTTTAGGTTGTTTTATTTGAAACCTATTTTTTTTCTTTCTTTCTTCTTCTTTTCTTTTTCTTTCTTTTTTTTTTTTCTTCAAGACAGGGTTTCTCTGTGTAGTCCTAACTGTCCTGGAACATGCTCTGAAGATAGGGCCTAGAACTCACAGAGACCCATCTGTGTCTGCCTCCCAAGTGCTGGGATAAAGGCATATGCCACCACTGGTTGGCCTATTTATTTATTAATACATAATTATCACTATAAATTTCCCTCTCAAAACTTATTTTCACATGTGTCTGTGTTTGTGTGTGTGTACATGCCACAGGACGTCTATGGAGGTCAGCAAACAGACCACAGAAGTCAGTTCTCTCCTTACACTATGTGGATCCTGGGGGTCAAATTTAGGCCATCAGGCTTGGTGACAGGCACCTTTACTCACCTGGCCATCTTCATGTCCCCTCTGTTTTAATTCATATCAAGATGAAAATATTTACCTTTGACTCACTGATTGTTCAAGATTATAGCGTTTGCTTCTCTGAATTTGCAAGATTTCCAGTTTCCTTCCTGTTACTGATGTATTTCAGATCATTGTAATAAAAAAAGGTACTTGATCTTCCATTTTTCTTGAAGTTGGTAAGATATGTATCGTGACCTAATATATAGTCTTTCCTGGTGAATGTTTTGTGTATCCTTGATGAGAACGTATTTTCTGGTGCTTGCTGCTGAATGGAATGTTATTTTTAATTATTTTAAGACTAAGTGTATGTGTGTGTATATAGGGCATGTGCTTTTGACAGCAGGTGCTCATGGAGGCAAGAAACTTTGGAACTTCAGAGTTGAAGTTGCAGGCAATTGGAAGCCACTTGATGTGGGCGCTAGTACTCAAATTTGGATTTGCTGCAAGGGTTGTGTGTGCTGTTAATCACTGAGCCATCTCTATAGCTCCTTTAATGTTCTTTGTATGACTATTTGGTCCCTTCTATCTATAGTGTTGTTAGAGTTACTTTCCTTATTGCTTTTCAATCTGGATGATCTATTTGTTCACTTTTGAAAGTAGGATGCTAAAGTCTCTTACAACGAATGCATTGTCATTTATTTTTCCTTTTAATTCTGCTAATTTTGAGATTCATTTTATTATTTAATTTTTAGTTGCCAACTGGGGACTTATTTTCTTTTTAATTATATGTATATGTGTGTTGCTGTGTGTGTAGTATATGCATATGTGCATGCAGGTGCCTGTGGAGGCCAGAATAAGGCATAGGAACTCCTGGAACTGGAGTCACTGACATGCCTCCCCACCCAGGGAAGCACATTAGCAGTCTTAGTGGTAACCCTAGTCAACATCACTCATCTTATTATAGAAATGTGAATGTAAATAAAGTAAGAGTTTAACAGATATTTTGAAAGAAAAATGATTCAGGGATTTATTATCTCACCTGAAACGTGTAAAATTCTATATTCAGCCAAAGTCACTTTCAGTGAAAGACTAGAAGTGAAGATGTCCTTAAATGAACATTTCCCGTTTTTACTTTCCTTTATGGTCCCTGGAGATGGAACCTAGGGTCTTTTGAAATATAGGCAAGCATTATACTTCTTTTAAAATGTCATCTCCTTTCTGGTTAGAGAAATTTCTGTGTTCTTTTGGTTTAGGTTTCTCCATGCTAATTGGTTGCTCTCCTCTTCATTTGGGCATTCTTCTTTCAAAATATCTGTTAGGCTCTTACTTTATTTGCATTCACATTTCTATAATAAGATGAGTGATGTTGACTAGGGTTACCACTAAGACTTCTGGTGTGCTTCGCTGCAGATGGAATAAATTATAATATTCTGGGTGGGGCACCATATCAGTATTTTTTAATGCTCCTCAAAGAGATTTCAGCCTATAACTAAGACTCAAATGGTTTCCCATTTACAGCTGGACACTTAGTGCCAGGTTTGGCACTTTGTGTGTAGTTTGTTTTAGGTTAATGTTTGTTTAAAGAAACTAATTTAAGTATAATTGGCATTATAAGATATGTTTTTAATGACTTGATAGCACTTAAATATTGCCCTAACTTATGGAAGAGACTTAATTCCAGAGTCTAATTCTATAAACTCCTATTGAGACCTATTATACAAGGGCATTGAACTTATTTAATTCAATAAGACATAATGTCTCTTATTGAGTATCCCATGATTTACTGAAGAAGACAGGTCTGTGATGAGATTTTTAAATTTTAGTGTGGTTGACAGAAGCCACAGAATTTTGTGTAAGATATTCAGAGGAGGTGATTATTTTTTTCTGGGTAGCAGAACAAAGGAGATGTTAGTATAGTCTCTTGGGACATTGTTTTTGGTAATAAGTCAGAGAGTTTCAGATATGAGGAGACTATTGGTCTTTCCTAAATAGGAGAGATTGTCCCTGATCACCTTCGAGGAGTGGCATAACACTGTTGACAGAGACCAAGTACTTGAAACTTGCTCGATTCACCTAGATCATTTTTCTGTTGTTGTGCTCCTGAAAAATAGTCCATGATGTCATTGGGTGTGGATTATTGTCATTTAACACAGGAAGAATGCTAGGCTCAGAGACGTTAAGTGATTTTCTTTTCACTGTTACATAGCCAGTCGACAGGAATGTGGGGACTAATTTCCTACACTTGCTACACTGTGGGGGCATGAAAAGCAAGTTTGGGCCAGCTTACGGAGGGCCTTCCATTCAAAGCAGAGGAGTTTAGACATTCTTGACAGGCTACGGGAAGCCATGGAAAGATTTTGAACGGTGGGAGTGACGGTGCCTGTTGACTGGTCTTTACCACTTGAGCACTCACTGTTTGGCACTTAAAAAGCAAGCTGACAAGTTAGTTTTACACCCCTATCAGCAAGTCAGAACCTGGTAGTTTGTGGTTGAACTGTTTATGTACTTTCTTTTAACAGTTTTTCTCTCAGCTGCTTTCTGCTTTATTTAACGGCATTCCAGTCATTTCCATCTGTCCTCTATTAGTGGCCAACCTTAAAGGAGCCCTGGCGTGTCCCTCCATCGTATCCTGCCTTAATGAGAAAACTGGGTTCTCTAATTCTGAAATCAGACCCAGCCAAACAAGCAAAGACACAATCGCTTTGGACATGGAACACTGAAATGGTGATTAATCTTCTTCCTGAACATTCTTGTCAAACGCTTACTTCACCTCACACTTTCTTCATTTCTCAAAAAACATCTGGCATGAAGTTTCCCCCTTCTCCTTTCGACATGTTGCCTAATTTCTTCCCTCCTCTTTTCTTGTCTTCTAATTTTGCTACTTGGGGAGGAAAATTCTAAAAGCAAGATGGGGCTGTCATGGAGCCAGATGCTTGGTGTCGTCTCCCAGATCCCTAGTCCAGCAGTGTAAGGGAGGACAGGATAGAGATAATTCTCATTTTACGACAAGACAGGGAGTATATATCACAAAATAACTGAAAGTTTATGAAAGGACAAAATGGGACATGGATCTGGGGCTCCCAGTGCATGAGCAGCACTCTGGTTTGTGTGCTATAATTCTTAATGATGAAGACACTAAGGCTCAGGGAGTTGGTGAAGGTTGTGTATCTAGTAAATGGCAAAGCCAGAGACGGTCTTGGTTCCTTTTGGTATGGAAAGAATCACGACACGGATGGTTGTACACTGTGAGACTTCTTAGAATACTACTTTCTTTTATTTTGTTTATTTTGGTCTTGGTTTTAGTCTTTTCATTTTAAAATAATTTTAGACTCATAAGAAGCTGAAAAATTGGACAGAGAGTTTTCATGTATCCATTACCCAACCTCTCTCAATGATAACATTTTACATAACCATGCTAAACTTTCAACACCAAGAACTCACGTTAGTACGAAACAATGAACTAGTGATGTACTTTCATTATGCTCTGAGCATCTCTAGCAGATTTTATGTTGTGGGAGACAAGACCTTTAGGGGAGTAATTAAGGTTAAATAAAGTCATAATTGGGACATTCTAATCCTATGAACTGGTGTTGTGGTAAGGAGAGGAGGAGAGGGGCTGGAGAGATGGCTCAGTAGTTAAGAGCACTTCCAGAGGACCTGGGTTTGATTCCCAGCATCCACATGGCAGCTCACAGGTGTGTCTCTCTCTATTATCAGGGGGTCTGCTGCTTTCTTCTGACCTCCGAGGCCACTCCATACACAGGGTATAGAGGCATATGTATGGACAAAACACCCGTACACATGAAATCAAATTATAAAAAGGAGGGAAAGTCAGGGAAGTCCACTCCCAAGTGCAAAAGCAAGGTCATGTGAAGACATGGAGGAAAGGCAGCGTTCTACAAGCCAGAGAGGGAAGCCTAATCCAAAAACAACTATGATATGTTGATAATAGACTTATTACTTGCAGAACTAGGAGGAAAGAAGTGTTTTTCAAACCACTTGATCTATGGTACCTTGCTATGTCAGCCCAAGCAGACAAATGCAATCATATTCCATTTTATCAGCTTTTATATTCAGGGAGTTCTTACCTTGAAATGTAGTGCTATCTTAGTTTTTTGAGGCTGTCATAAGTACCACAGTCTTGGTGACTTTAAGAACAGAAATGTATTTTTCACAGTTCTGGAATTTAGAATTCCAAGTCAAGGTGCCAACAGAATTAATTTCAATGAGGTCTCCTTCTTTGACTTGTTTATGCCTGACTGCACATGTCAGGTCTTTACAAGGTCATTACTTTGTGCATGCATGCATGCATCTGGTAGCTTTCGGTCTCCAAGTCTCCCTCTCTTTCTCCCTCCCTCTCTCTCTCTCCCCACTCTCTCTCCTCTCTCTCTCAAAATTATTCTTATTTATTAAAAAACCCTTTGCTGGACATAGTGGTATACAACTTTAATCCCAGAACTCAGGAGGCAGAGACAGGCAGATCTCTGAGTTCGAGGCCAACCTGATCTACAGAGTGAGTTCCAGGACAGCCAAGGCTAAACAAGGATGATATGGGAGTGACTTCTTTCTAATCTGTTGCTTTCATTGGTTAATTAATAAAGAAACTGCTTGGCCTTTGAGAGTACAGAAAATTAGGTAGGTGAAGTAAACAGAATAGAATGCTGGGAGGAAGAAGGCAGTGAGACAGAGGCCATGCCTCTCCTCTCTGAGACGGAAGCAGGCTAAGAATCTCCCTGGTAAGCCACCCTGGTAAGCTCATGGTGCTACACAGATTATTAGAAATGGGTTAATCAAGATGTGAGAATTAGCCAATAAGAGGCTAGAACTAATGGGCCAAGCAGTGTTTAAAAGAATACAGTTTCTGTGTAATTATTTTGGGTAAAGCTAGCCAGGTGGTGGGACGCAGCCCTGCCACTGCTCACTACACAGGGAAACTTTATCTCAAAAACCAAAGTCTCTTTTTTATAATGTTACCCAGTCAGATTGTAGTAAGGCCCGTCCTACTGGCCTCATTTCAACCTTTCACCTCTTCAAAGGCCCTGTCTCCACAAACAGCCATATTTGGGGGTCCTGAGGCTACAACATGAATTTTAGTGTTCAGAATCCAATTTGTAACAAATGTCATGGTATTTTACTATATGGAGAGTTGTTAACCACAACTCCAATTAGAGGAACTGCCCAATGAACACAAATTATCTGTGCTTCCACTTTGTGCTTAAATATTTCCTTAACCATTATCCCTGGCACTACCTATTTATTTTCCCACCACTAAAATTTCTTTTTGTGTGTTCCAATAGAAGTTTACTTACCTCCAGGTTTGTCTGAGCTCTGTGTCTTCATAATTTGTGGGTGAGTCTGGCCCAGGTCTTTCTCCTTACATTGAGGCCTAGCTGGAAGTTGCATCCATGTGCTGTCTCTGTGAGTCTGCCTGGCTCCTTGTACTGTACAACATTTCTGTGCCCAGAACTAGTTGATAGCCATACAAGAGAATTTTCTTGACCATTACCTAAGCATTGATACAACCCTCGAAGATCACCATGACATACTGGTTACCACTGGCCTGGCATCACTCAGTCTCTCCAATCACTAATCAACATTGAATGTTTGAAGGTCTGACCTTCTCAATTTTCCTACACGAACTGAAATTCATCCAAGTTGGGGTAACAGCAAAAATGGAACCAAGCTTCCATTCAATACAGACCACCTAGAATGTCATATCAGATACACAACCAATGGAATAAATCTACTGCTCAGGTCACATCACAAAAACATAAACAACAGATGAGACTAAAAATATGCCCCACTCAAGACCACTCAAGACCACTGGTTCTATAGAAATGGTCTCTAATGGATTAACTAGGTTAACCCCATGATACAGAATTTTAAAAAACAATTGTAAACACGATTGTGTTAATAATTATTTTTGTCAACTTGACAAAAGGTAGAGTTACATAGACAGAGGGAAATCAGTTAAGTTCAATTAGATTGGCCTAATCAATTAGATTGGCATGCAGGCAAGCCTATGTGGGCATTTTGTATATTAATGATTGATGTGGGAGGGTCCAGTTCACTGTGGGTAGTGCCATCTTTAGGCAAATGGTCCTGGGTGCTATAAGAAAGCAGACTGAGCAAGCCATGGGTAACACAATTGCAAGTGGCATTCCTTCATGGCTTTTGTTTCAATTCCTGCCTCTAGGATTGTGCCTTATGTGATGAACTTTAACCTGTTAGGCAAAATAAATCCTTTCTACCCCAAGTTGCTTTTGGCCATGGTGTTCATCACAGTAACAAGAAACTAGAACAGAAATTGGTAGGGGGGGGAATGTGCTATTGCTGTGACAGACATGACCATATTGTCTTTGGGGGGACGGTGGAAGGGTTTTTTAAAACCCCTGGGCTAGAAATGCCACTGAGTAGCAGGAGTTTAGTAGGCTATTCTGATGTAGGAGGGTCTTCTGTTTTGTGTTGATTTCGTTGGTTAAATAAAGAAACTGCCTTGGCCTTTTGATAGGACAGAAAATTAGGTAGGTGGACTAGACAGAACAGGATGCTGGGTAGAAGCAGAGTCAGGCAGATGCCGTGGCTCTCCAACCCAAGATAAATGTAGGTTAGAATCTTCCCGATAAACCACGACATCGTGGTAAACACAGATGAATAGAAATGGGTTAATCAAGATGTGAGAATTAACCAGTAAGAAGCTAGAACTAATGGGCCAGGCAGTGTTCAAATGAATACAGTTTCTGTGTTATTATTTCTGGGGCTAAGCTAGTCATGCAGGAGCTGGGCAGGACAAAAAGCGGCCTGCTTGCCTCATCACTACAATTCACTACACTATTCCCTGGGAGATCAGAACATAGAAGATACGGATGATGGAAGCCTGGCTTGTGAAGTTTCAGAGGGAAGCAAAGACTCTATCAGGGTCATTAGTGTGATGTTTTGAATTAAGAATATGTGGTTTCTGGTTATCTGGAGGTGAGAATTGGCTGTGATTAAGATGAGATGAGTGTCTTTTCCCCTTTGTTATGACACCAAAAATTCCATCGCCATCATTGACCACCCCCACCGTCCAGTGAAATGGGTATTGTAAGAACAAGCCACAACCAAAGTCTTGCTTCTGCTGAGGTGAGCCCTGATGCTAAGATCCAAATTTTTAACTTGGGATGGAGGAAGGCAAATGTTGATGGATTTCCACTTTGTAGCCACATGGTGTCTGATAAATATGATAAATTCTCCTTCAAAGACCAGGAAGGCCACCTGTACTTGTGCCAGCAAATATGTGGAAAAGAGCTGTGGCAAGGATGGTTTTCATATCTAAGTGAGGCTCCACTCTTTTCATGTCATTTCCATCAGCAAGATGTCCTGTGCTGGGGCTGACAGGCTCCAGACAGGTATTTGTGGTGCCTTTGGAAAGCCCCAGGGCACAGTGACCAGGTCATTGTTGTTAAGTCTCAAACCCTGCGACAAATGGCTGAGATATTTAAGATATTAAAGTGGACCTGGCCACCAGGTTCTCTCAGAATCCCTTAGTCCCTACTTAATACAGGGTATGCCTGGCATACCCCATCCTTAACCCAGGGGTTGGGCTGTGCTTCCCCCCGAGGCTCTGCCTTATATAATATATACATTTTGGTTACCCATCTTTTTAATCCTTTGCCCTCTTGGCCAGTCTCTTGGCCCAAACCACCCCTCTTGGTTGGCAGTGCATCTCTTGCTCTCCCCACCTCTTCACATGGTCCAGCTCAGTCTGGCCATGTTCACTCTGGGCTCCCAGACGTCTTTGCTTCTGGCTATGTCTCTCCTTTTTGTCTACAATAAACTTTCCCTTCCACGATTCCTAGGAGCAGTCCTTTTTATTTCTTTGTTTCTTTCCATTCATCTGGGGCTGAAACTCAGAAGCAGCATGAGTTCCTGCAAGGGAACTCAGGCTCTCTGAGCCAAGCTGCTGATCCTATGGTATGTATGGATCATTTGTTTCTGCGGCTTTTGCCAGCCACCCAATTAGATTCTAGAGTCCACCTCTTTAGTCACTTCTTCCCTTCAGCTTATCTAAGCATTCATCTCCTCACCTACTCAGTAAGTGTCCTCTCTCTGGAACCTGGAGCCTGATACCCACTTTGGAGCACCCATCATGTGGGCATCTGTGTGTTACATCTTTCAGGGCCACACCATGTGGGTAATTCTGCTTACTGAGACACTTGTTCCTCTCCCTCTCTGGAACCCTCCCTTTTCTCAGAGCCTCTTCCAGGGCACTTTTTCAACTGTGTGCTCCTCTATCTGTTCTAACCACTGGTCTCGCCACTTCTGCTGGATAAGTGCCACCACAGGGCTCCCTGTTTTGCCTACTTTTACTACAAAAGCCACACTTGTGTGCCAGGAAGCTTCCTCTTCTGGGCCACTATCATATGGAAAGGGCCACCTCTCCTCTGTGATTTGGGACAAATCTCTCTGACAAGTCTCTCAGTCCACTTGGGGATGACCCAGATTGAAATTCTTGTTACCACAACACTTACCGCCTCTGCTCCCTCATGGCTCTTCAGCTCTTTCCTCTAGCTTCCTCGCCTTCATATAGGAGCTGGCTACTAAGTTATATAGCTTCTCTACACACTTCTGTGTTTGTGACTCTTTTCTTGCCACCTTCTCCTTGGAGCTACCTGCTGTGCCCTCCTGGGCCTGTACATCCCTAGTTTCCTTGCTTTCCTCTAGGAGTTTCCTGCTAATTCCTGCAGCTTCCTTAAGTTCTTCTGGGCCTCTGCAACCTTGATCTTCCTGTCTCTCAGCTCCATCCTGGAAATCCTGAAACTTCTTTATGCCCTTGTGGCTTCTCTGATATTGGAACTCTCCCTTGGATGGAGTTCCTGCTTGTTCTTCTTGTCCCTTATGGCTACACTATTTTCTTTCTCTTAGCTGCCTCTTTGCACTTATTGGAACCCTACCTATGGCAGAATTAATTTCTTGACCCTTTCTCCTTGGAATAAATTCATTTTTCAGACTCAGAGATTTTCTTAAAGCATTGCTGTCTTACTGACATTTGGCTTTAGTATTGGTCCATGGCCAAAAATGGCACACCTGGGTTCCAAATTCTCACAGATTATAATAACTTCTGCCACTGCACAAGCAAATGATCCCAAAGTCTCTTAAACTTTCTCCTCTTTTTGTTTTTTGTTTTTTTTTTTTTTTTTTTTGAGGAAGAATTTCTCTGTGTAACAGTTCCAGCTGTCCTGGAACTCGCTCTGTAGACCAGGCTGGTCTCAAACTCACAGAGATACACCTGCCTCTGCCTCCCAAGTGCTGGGATTAAAGGGATTAAAGGTGTGCACCACCACCTGGCCCTTTTGATTTTTTTCCTCATTTAATCATGTCCATCCACACCAAGCTGCAGAATAAGGAGCATGTGATTGAGGCTCTGTGTAGCTCTAAGTTCAGGTTCCTTGTCCCCCAGAGGCTCCACATCTCAAAGAAGTGGGACTTCACCAAGCTTAATGCAAGTGGATTTGAAGACATGGTTGCTGAGAAGCAACCCTTTCATCATGGTTTGTGGGGTCAAATATATCCCAAATCATGGAACCCTGGACAAGTGGTAAGACCTGCCTTCCTGAGAGCTTCTGCAGAGCTCTCCTATACACGATATTTTGGGATCTCCAAACCAACTAAAGTTGTACCTTTATCACTAGCCTCTCCCAGCTTCTCTTGTGGGAATCAAACTCTGCCACATGGTGCCAAGCCTCTGCCTCCATCCACAACCCCTTCATTCCTGGGGTTTCTACTACAGCTGAGGCTGCACTTCCACCAGTGGTCTGTCTTGACCTTTCACAACGCCAAACATCAGTTTCTTTCCATGACCCTGTCAGTCCTGCAGCTTTCACACTACCAATACCTGTTGTAATCGGAGTGGTGGGGCTGCGTCCCCAGCACCCCGAAATAATTACACAGACACTGTATTCTTTTAAGCACTGCTTGGCCCATTTCTATCTAGCCTCTTCTAGGCTAATTCTCACATATTAATTTAGCCCATTTCTAATAATCTGTTTAGCACTGCTAGGTGCGCTTACCGGGAAGATTCTAGCCTATGTCCATCCTGGGTCGGAGCTTCATCGTGTGTCTGGCTCTGAGAGGAGCTATGGAGTCTGTCTGAGGAGTCTTACTTCACTTCCTCTTCCTCCCAGCATTCTGTTCTGTTTACTCCACCCACCTATGTTCTAACCTATGAGGACCAGCCAAGCAGTTTCTTTATTGCTTAACCAATGAAATCAACAGATTGATATATGACACTCCCACATCAAATACCGGTGCCACCTGGGAGACTCTTACACATCACCAAAGTTGGGCTTCTGACATCTTGAAGAGTTAAAAGAGGACATGAACAAATGCCCAAATGAACTTTAAAAGGAGAGAACCAAATTCCTGATGGAAGTTGGAGAACACCAAAGCACACAGCTGAATGAAATTAGGAAGACAATACAGTGTTTGAAAACTGAATTCAATAAAGAGACAAAAATACCAATGATAACTCAAGCTGAAATGAAGGTAGAATTTAAAAAAGTAAATAACTTAATGAGAAAACTCAAGTAAGCCTTACCAGTAAAATGGATCAAACAGAACACAGAATATCCAGACTTGAAAATAAAATGAAATTATACTGCTCAGTGAAAGAAAATGATGACTTAAGAAAAACACATCATAGGAATATACATGAGCTTTGACACAGTATGAGAAAAACAAATCTTTGGATCATAGGCATAGAAGAAGAACCAATGGCATGGACAATATCTTCAACAGGATAATGAAAGGAAACTTCTCCAAACCAAGAAAAGAGACACTTGAAAGATATACAAGAGGCACACAGAGCACTAAGTAGACAGAACCAGAAAAGGCACTCCACATTCCATATTATAGTCAAAACACTAGATGTACAAAAAGGGGAAAGGGTAAGATGCAAGAAAAAAGTCACAGGTTACATATACAGGAAAAAAAACCTGAACAACATCTAAAACACCACAAATGCCAATCCAGACTACTTTATCCACCAAAATTATCCGCTATAGTTGAAGGAGAAAGACAAACTTTCCATGAAACAAATATGGTACTACAGAGAATACTGAAAGCAATAATTTGGACTGAGGAGAGGAATAATCATAGCCAAGAGACCACAGAAAGAAAACAAATTAAGATATAATTACTGAAACACAAATTAGGACTAAGATTACAAACAAAATAAATAAGAGCCCCAGATCACAGCAATCAACACACACCTTTCAATAGTAACTTCAAATATTAATAGCCTCACCTTCCCAGTCAAAAGACACAGGCTAGTTGAATGAATTTAGAAACAAGATTCTTTTTGATATCTACATGAGACACATCTGACCTTGGAAGATAGGCACTACCTGAGAGTGAAAGGATGGGGAAAAGTACTCCGAGAAAATGAAACCATGAAGCAAGTAGGTGTTGTTGTCCTACTGTTTGACAAAATAGACTTCAAACCAAAATTAGTCAGGAGAGGTAAAGAAGGATACCATTCTGGTCAAGGGAACAATTAGCCAAGAAGTCACTGTAAACTCATGTACCCAGTTTCATAAGAAGCAAACCAATGGAAGTAAAGATACAGATTAACAGCAATACAATAATAGCAAGTGATTTCAATACCCCACTTTCTCCAATGAGATGGTTATCTGGACCAAAACCGGAGAGGCACTGGAATTAATTGACACATATGATCTTGTGTATACCTTTGATTCTTCTTCTAAGCCTATGAACCAAAGATTTGTTTTTCTTGTGCTGTATCAAAGTTCATGTATATTCCTTTGATATGTTTTTTTTAACTCATCATTTTCTTTCACTAAGCATAATTTCTATTCTGTGTTTCATTTGATTCATTTTACTGGTAAGGATTTCCCCTGAGTTTTCTCATTGGGTTATTGATTTTTTTCAATTCTATATTTATTTCATGTTGTGGTACCTTTACTCAAATGGACTTAATAGACAACTATATAATATTTCACCCACATGCCAAAGGATATACATTTTATTCAACATCCAATAAAAGTTTGTTTGAAATAAGCAATATATTAGAACACAAAACAAACCTAAAACCAACCTACCAAACAAACAATTAGAAAAATTGGGATAACTCCATCCATTCTATCTGACCACAAAGCAATAAAGCTCACGACTGAGAGTAAAAGAATTAAATTTTGCTAGAAATTTCATAAACACATGGAGATTGAACAATACAGTACTGAATAATAAATGAGTCAAAGAAGAAATCAGGAAGAAAATAAAAAATCCCATAAATAAAATAAAATGAAAATACAATATCTTAAAACTTCTGGGACACATTAAAATAGTTATAAAATGGAAATTTGTAGCTCTAGATGCCCACATTAAGAAAAATTCAAAAAAGAGCACAAAAAGATAGCCTAATGAGTTTGTAAAACTCATTTCTTTTTTCTTTTGTTATTATTATTAAATCTATTTTTTTAAAAAGTAACATTTTCTCATTTTACATACCTATCCCAGTTCCCAGTCTTTCCCCTTCTCCTGCTCCCCACACCTTCTCCCCACTCCAGACTCCCATCCACTCCTCAGAGATGATAAGGCTTTCCAAGGGAGTCAACAAGTTTGGCACATCACTTTAAAGCAGAACTGAGTCCCTCTCCCTATACCTAGACTGAGCAAGGTATCCTTCCAAAAATAATGGGCTCTAAAAATGCCAGTTAAAGCAGTAGGAATAAATCCTGGTCCCATGCCAGGGCCTACAGACTGCCCAAGCCACACATGATCAAGTTGGCTTTATCCCAGAGATACAGGGATGGTTCAACATACAAAAATCTGTCAATGTAATGCACCATATAAACAAACTGAAAAAGAAGAACCACATGATCATCTCATTAGATGCTGAAAAGGCCTTTGACAAAATCCAACATCCCTTCATAATAAAGGTCTTAGAGAGATCAGAGATACAAAGAATGTATTTAAACATAATAAAAGCAATATACAGCAAGCATACAACCAACATCAAATTAAATGGAGAGAAACTCAAAGCAATTCCACTAAAACCAGGAACAAGACAGGGCTAGCCACTATCTCCATATCTATTCAATATAGCACTCGAAGTTCTAACTAGGGAAAAACTCATTTCTAAAGAGTTCAGGAAAATAAAGAACAAACCAAACCCAAAATTCAGTAGATGGGAATAAATAATAAAAAACAGGACAGAAATGAATGAAATAGAAACAAACAAAAATACAGAGTTAATGAAACTAAGAACTTGTCCATTGGGAAAAAAACCCCACAATTTACAGACCCTTGGCTGAGACATAAATTAATAAGAAATGAGCAGGTAAACATTACAATACACATTAAGAAAGTGAGAATAGTATAGGAGGATAGTTAAAAACCCTGTACTTCATTAAATAAAAACATCTGAACCAACAAAGTTAAACCAAGAAAAGATCAACAACTTGAACATACCCAAATAGGGAGCTTGAAACTAATAAAAAGCCTATAATTTGGGTTCTTAGAGAAGCTAAATAAGAAGGAGAACCCAAAGAAAATATATAGGCATCCTCCTGAATATTAAACTTCATCAGGCGATGAAAGGAGACAGAGACAGAGACCCACATTGGAGCACCGGACTGAAATCTCAAGGTCCAAATCAGGAGCAGAAGGAGAGAGAGCACAAGCAAGGAACTCAGGACCGCGAGGGGTGCACCCATACACTGAGACAATGGGGATGTTCTATCAGGAACTCACCAAGGCCAGCTGGCCTGGGTCTGAAAAAGCCTGGGTCAAAACTGGTCTCGCTGAACATAGCGGACAAGGAGGACTACTGAGACCTCAAGAACAATGGCAACGGGTTTTTGATTCTACTGGACCTATTGGTTTCGTGGGAGCCTAGGCAGTTTCGTGGATGCTCACCTTACTAGATCTGGATGGAGGTGGGTGGTCCTTGGACTTCCCACAGGGCAGAGAACCCTGATTGCTTTTTGGGCTGACGAGGGAGGGGGACTTGATTGGGGGAGGGGGAGGGAAAGGGGAGGCGGCGGTGGGGAAGAGACAGAAATCTTTAATAAATAAATAAATTAATTAAAAAAAGATAATACAGACTATAGAACCAGAATACAAAAGAAAAATAAAGAAAAGTTCTGAGAGAAAAAAAAAGCCTAGCTTAAAAAAAAATGTTCAGGTCCAGATGGAGTCACAGCTGAACTCTACCAGACTTTCAAAGAAAAAGTACAACCAGTACTTCTTAAATTATTAAAAAAAATAACAAAAACAAAAGAAACAGAAACAGTAGGAGCATTTCCAAATTCCTCTAGTATCAAAGCCAGGTAAAGACACAATAAAAGGGCCTGGAGAGGTGGCTCAGCAATAAAGAGTACTTACTGCCTTTGCAGAGGACATGGGTTTCGTTTCTAGCACCCAAATCTTCTGTAACTCCAGTTCTAGGAGATCCAGCACTTTCCTCTGATTTCTGTATGAACCAGGCATGCATGTGGAACACATGCATACATGTAGGCAGAATACCCATGCACAAAATAAAAATAAATAAATCTAAAAGAAAACAACAACAAATAAAGAAAACAAAAGCCAGTACCCCTGATGAACATAGATGCAAACATTCTAAAAAATAATTGCAAAGTAATAATGTGTTACTTTTTACTCCTTGGCAATCTGAAGGCAAGATGGGTTACTAGCAGCTAAAAATATAGGCTTCACTAAACTGGACTAAATGATGTATCTTCCTTGAATGGCTTATTCAAGTCCATCTACCAAGTTAAAAAGATTATAATCCTTTGTACATAAAAACCCTTTTAGGCCCTCCAAAAATTGAAAACCAAATACAGGTATATCTCAAAAAGATATATATGTGACCAAGTTGGCTTTATCCCAGAGATGCAGGGATGGTTCAACATATACAAGTCAATAAATGTAATAAATCACATAAATGAACTTAAGATAAAAATCACATGATTATTTCAATATATGCAGAAAAAATTCAGCATGGATTCATGATAAAAATCCTAGAAATAATAGGCATGGAAGGAATTTATCTCAATATAAAGACTGTGAATGGATCTCCGGGCGCCCAGCTGGGGGGGGCGCTGGGTGTGGGGTGGCTCCGGGGCCGGGGATGGCGGCGTCCTCGGTGGCGGCAGCTCCCGGACGAGCGGGAGGAGTCCAGGGAGCTCCATGAAATGGGCCGGCTTACAAGCCAGAGGAGGGGACACGTATTACAACTGCTCAGAAGTACCACCAGAAGCTCAGATGTGGGCACCCCAGCCATCAGCAGAGAAAAGGTACAGGGAAGCCACAGAGAAGTTCCTTCTGATGCCCCAAGGAGCAAGCAAACCCCATCCAGGCTCCAGGAACACCACAAAGCAATATGAAACCTGTTCATGAGAGGAGTCAGGAATGCCTTCCACCAAAGAAACGAGACCTCCCTGTGACCAGAGAGGATATGGGGAGAACTACGAGCTGCTCCACAAACCACACACCTTCCAGTGATGCCTCTGAATGGTCCCAAGGGGTCGTGGTGGCTGGGCAGAGCCAGACAGGAGCCAGAGTCAGCCTTGGGGGTGATGGAACTGAGGCCATCGCTGGTCTGACAGTAGATCAGTATGGCATGCTGTATAAGGTGGCTGTGCCACCTGCCACCTTTTCACCAACTGGCCTCCCATCTGTTGTGAACATGAGCCCCTTGCCCCCCACGTTTAATGTAGCGTCTTCACTGATTCAACATCCAGGAATCCACTATCCCCCAGTCCACTATGCTCAGCTCCCATCCACCTCACTGCAGTTTATTGGGCCTCCTTATAGCCTT
>NW_026068217.1:914425-915913 GCF_014885135.2 Alexandromys fortis
CTGGATATACCTTGCATGAAACTCCAACAGCAGGTGCCAGCCCTGTTCTTACCCCTCAGGAGGGCCAGTCTGCTTTGGAAGCAGCTGCTGCCAATGGACAGAGACAGCGAGAGCGAAATGTAATAAGACGAGAAAGTGAAGCCCTTGATTCCACCAGCAGCAAGGGTGAAGGCCAAGGATTGGTTCCGGTGGTAGAATGCATGGTGGATGGACAGTTTTCAGGTTCTCAGACTCCACGAGCGGAGGTGGCGGCGCCAGCACACCAAGGGACCCCAGACACCGACCTTGAAGTCCAGCGGGTAGTTGGCACTTTAGCTTCTCAGGACTATTGTGTGGTGGCAGCTCAGAGGAAAGATGAACCCAGCCCTCTTAACCTATCCCATCATACCCTTGACCATCAGGGTGATGGACGAGGGTCAGCCAGGAATCCTACAGAACTGGTGGAGAAAAATCAGGCCCATATTCTACTCTCAGTCCCTTCAGGAACCAGTAAAACACAGACCTTTACCCAAAGCAGTGGTTGTAGCCAATGGCAACCTGGTGCCCACTGGAACTGACCCTAGCCTGCTGCCTGTGGGCTCGGAGATCCTGGTGGCACCAAGTCTGGACATGCAGGCATGCAGGCCAGAGCCACCTTTTCAGACAAGGAGCCAGCACCACCTCCTGTTACCTCCTCCCACTTGCCCTCCCATTTCATGAAAGGCGCCATCATTCAGCTGGCTACAGGGGAGCTGAAGCGGGTAGAGGACCTCCAAACCTAGGATTTTGTGCATAGTGCCGAAGTGAGGGGGGGGCTGAAGATTGACTCTAGCACAGTCGTGGACATACAGGAGAGCCAGTGGCCTGGATTTATTATGCTGCACTTTGTGGTTGGTGAACAGCAGAGCAAAGTGAGCATTGAGGTGCCCCCCGAGCACCCGTTTTTTGTATATGGCCAGGGTTGGTCCTCCTGCAGCCCTGGATGGACTGCACAACTCTTCTCTCTGCCCTGTCATCGGCTACAGGTGAGAGATGTTTGCATCTCTATCAGTTTATAGAGCTTGAACAGTAACTCAGTTTCTCAGGCCAGCTGTGCCCCCCAGGCCAGTTGGGTACACCCCGAGAAAGACCTGAGAGGACAGTCTTGGGGCCCAGAGACCTGTGTGACAGCAAGGGGAAGATCCAACCTTCAGGAGAGGGTTTCCGGGTGGGATAGCCCTCCCAGCCTGAGCCTGGTGCTCAGGCCTGCTGGTCAGCCCCAGGCTTCCAAAGATACAGCATGCAAGGGGAGGAGGCACGGGCTGCGCTGCTCCCATCCCTCTTTCATTCCACAGGAGGTAAAGCTGTCCATCGAAGGGTGTTCCAATGCAGGAAAATGAATCTCTTTCCCAGCCCAGGACTGGGGCTTTAGCCACAGAGGTGAGCTTCATCATGAGCAGCCAGAGGATTTGCACATGCCAAGCAGAGAATGGCTCTCTTGGCAGTGAGATTTGAGGGAAATAGGAGGCA
>NW_026068218.1:0-1732 GCF_014885135.2 Alexandromys fortis
GGATGTACTCACTCATAATTGGTTTCTAGCCATAAATAAAGGTCATTGAGTCTATAATTTGATATCCTAAATAAACTAAATAAGAAGGTGAACCCAAAGAAAACATATAGCTATCCTCCTGGTTATGGGAAGTAGACAAGATTTCAGGGTAAAAAAATTGGGATCTTGGGGGTGCGGTGGGACGGGGGTAAGGGGAAATTGGGAGAGAAAAGTGAGAAGGGGAAGATGGGGGAACTTGGGGAAACGGGATGATTTGGATAAAGCAAGGTTGGATAGGGGAGCAGGGAAGCACATATCTTAATTAAGGGACTCATCTTAGGGTTGGTAAGAGACTTGGACCTAGAGGGGCTCCCAGGTGCCCTGGGCGATGTCCCCAATTAGTTCCTGGGGCAGATGAGGATAGGGAACCTGAAATGACCCTATTCTATAGCCATACTGATGAATATCTTGCATATTACCATAGAACCTTCATCTGGCGATGGAGCTGGAGACAGAGACCCACACTGGAGCACCCGACTGATCTCCCAATGTGCCATTGAGGAGTAGAAGGAAGAAAGACATGAGCAAAGAAGTCAGGACCACGAGGGGTGCACCCACCCACGGAGACAGTGGGGCTGATCTATTGGGAGCTCACCAAGGCCAGCTGGACTGTGACTGAAAAAGCATGGGATAAAACCGGACTCTCTGAAAATGGCGAACAATGAGGGCTGATGAGAAGCCAAGGACAATGACACTGGGTTTTGATCCTACTTCATGTTCTGGCTTTGTGGGAGCCTAGCCAGTTTGGATGTTCACCTTCCTAGACCAGGATGGAGAGGGAAGGACTTTGGACTTTCCACAGGGCAGGGAACCCTGACTGCACTTCAGACTGGAGAGGGAGGGGGAGAGGAGAGGGGGGAGGGGGAAAGGAGTGGGAGGAGGGAGAGGGAAATGGGAGGCTGGGAGGAGGCAGAATTTTTTTTTCTTTCAAAAAAAACATAAAAAAACAAAAAGAAAGATATGAAAATTCAAGCAAAAGAAACATAAGACATTACATAAAGGTTCAAAATGAGATATTTGCCGTAGTTTTTAAGAAGTCTGACATATCTGTCTAATTGGCAATTAAAGGAGATATTTTGCTCAACAGTGGATGATGTAAAGAAGTTAATAGATGATTTAAATTGCACTTTCAAAGACACAAAATAAGAAACTTCATCAACAATGGGAAAAGGCAATCCTAATGTGTATTTGAAGATCATTTGAAGAATGCTTTTCAATTATTTGACAAAAAAAAAACATATGGATATTTTTAATAAAAATAAGTAAAAATAGCCAAATATTTTAATTAGCATTATTTTTAAGTGCTACATAGGCTATATAGGATTAGAAACTGTAAAAATGAAAAATTTCTGTTGTAACCTTATCCAGTTGTTTGATAGATTCTGTTTATCCAGATTTGTCAATGTGTATGAGGTACTAATGAAAGCTGATTCTGTTGAGACTTTTAGAGTAAATGAGCCTTTGCACATCTATACACAGAACACTTGAATTTATCTATTATAAACAAAGAAAATGAAAGAAAAGAGTGCTTCCATATCACATTCCTCCTTTAAGTTAATGCAGGAAATAATGAAAACAAGGAAAATCTTCTAACATTTTTCAGTTTTAATAGGGCAGACACATCCTCAATGAGAATGGTGGCAGTTGTTGAGTAAGTGTTCTGAGGATATCACCAACCCTATCTTTCATACAT
>NW_026068218.1:5509-13676 GCF_014885135.2 Alexandromys fortis
AAATTCTTAAAGTGAATGAAGAGTCAATTAATCCAACAACATATTCCTCTATAGAGATCAAGATAATTGGGTAAATTAAAGGTTTGTATTTCCAGCTCTTCAGGAGGGAATATTTTCCCAAGAGAGAAACTTGTATAAAATTTTGAGTCTGTTGGAAACCAAAGGCATATTATATACAAGGTATACATGCAACCCCCTCAATTCCTTTCTACATTCAAATGCTATTCGTTTGCAAAGGGAGTAACTATACTACTACCTCACTTATAAGCAAGTGGATTAAGCCATTTATGTCACATTAAAAACCTAGCTTTATCTGGCAGTGTGAGGATCATAAAGTTATTTCCTATGCTATTGGAGAACACTCAAATGTCTAATCACAAAATATCTGTACTTCAGAGGCATTTCTAGAGTATATCAACTATTAAGTCTTAACTACATTCTCTGACTAGAAACAAATAACCAAAACTTTTGAATTCAAAGTAGCTCTTCTATAAACACTGAAAAGCAAAGGTAAGGTATCTCTAAGATTTGCTGATATGTTGATTTTCTCTTATATGAACATTGTCTTTAATGTGAGATGGATTGCAACTTACCATTTTTTCACTGTCATGTGTGATTCAGGGACTTAAGTGAAATTGTACAAGAAAATGTTTGTGGAGAATGTTAAAAATTGTAGTGGTCATCCAAGTCGCAGGATATCTCTCCATGGACAGGACTTCAACTTTTTTATGTTCATGATTTTCTGTGTCTTTGAGTACTTAAAAAAATTCTTTCAGCTGTATCCCTAGATATAGCACAGACAAATTTCTATCTATGTTCAGCTTTAGTTGCCAGCACATAGGCCTCCATATTTGCTTGTATAGGGAAGAATCTCATGAAGGATTAAACTATATGATATAGAATGTTTCTCTTCTCATCTATTCTCATTCATCATTTTTCTATAAATTACATTTACATTTTTTATAACTGTCCTTACCTGTATATGGTAATTTGGCTATACTTCATACAACTTATGTGTTCAGGAATGGTCATTCTAACAGATTTCCAACCCACACATCAAGGAATCATGATAGAAAGAGGGGATCATTTTCTAATGGATCATTTTTCCTGTTTCTGCAGATTCATTTACAGAAACATGGGTTCTGAAAATGTTTCTTTGGTGACTGAATTCATTCTGGTAGGATTAACAGACCAGCGTGATCTACAAATACCCCTGTTCTTTGTGTTTTTAGCAATGTATATCTTTACTGCATTGGGGAATTTGTGTTTGATAATTCTAATTGTACTAAATTCACACCTTCACACCCCAATGTACTTTTTCCTCTTTAACTTGTCATTCATAGATCTCTGTTACTCTACTGTGTTCACACCAAAAATGTTGATGAACTTTATATTAAGTAAGAATGTCATTTCTTATATGGGATGTTTGACCCAGCTCTATTTCTTTTGTTTCTTCGTCATTTCTGAATGTTATGTCCTGACAACAATGGCCTATGATCGCTATGTGGCTATCTGTAATCCACTCTTGTAAGCTGTTGCCATGTCCCCTAAATTATGTTTGAAACTTATGCTTTGTACATACGCAATGGCATTTTCGGGTGCCATGGATCACACAGGATGTATGATGAGACTGACCTTCTGTGATGCAAACACCATCAACCATTACTTTTGTGACATACTCCCTGTGATGCAGCTCTCCTGCACCAGCACCTACGTTAATGAGCTTGTAGTGTTCATTGTGGTTGGCATAAAAATTATTGTGCCCAGCATCACTATCTTTATCTCTTATGGCTTCATTCTCTCCAGTATCTTCCGTATCAACTCTGCCGAGGGTAGGTCCAAGGCCTTCAGTACCTGCAGTTCCCACATAATTGCTGTTTCTCTGTTCTTTGGATCAGGTGCATTCATGTATCTTAAACCATCTTCTTCTTCCTCTATGGATCAAGGAAAAACCTCTTCTGTCTTTTACACCAATGTGGTTCCCATGATGAACCCCTTAATCTACAGTTTGAGGAACAAAGATGTAAAAATGGCCCTGAGAAAAACTCTGAGAAGATGGAAATTTTGAATGGAGAATGCCTGATTCTGCCTGTGGCCACACAGAATGTGGGTACTTTATAGTTACTTAAAATGCTCCCTGGAATAATATTAAGAATACTTTTTTCTCCTAGGCATTATCCTGTTTTAAATGTAGTGTTTAAACTCACCATATGATATCTTGGAATATAGATGCATTCTATCTTAATTAATGCAACTCATTTCTTTCATATTCTAATAAACAAAATTTGAATCATTTTAAAATTTGTTTTTAGTATTTTTAGAGAAAGTCTTTTTCTCTTCTTTACCATTTCCAATATTCCTCATGTGTTTTGTCTTGAATTTAATTAAGTCTATTATTAAGAAATACTTTTTTTTTCAATTTTCCATTTTTATTTTGAAGTCCTAGTGCTTTCAGAAAAAAAAGAGGACAGTTTGACAATTGATAAATTAGAGTAACACAAGTCTGATCTTTGGTCAGTGGTTTCGAGTTTTTCATATTTGCTCATAATGTGTCTTTGGGAATGTAAGTCAGAATAATGCATTGTCTCCTTTCTGTAGATTCTCCTTTGTAGTGTATATAACTTCTTAAACCATTTGTCAGATGCATTACAATTTGTACCTGCTCCCTCTGTTTTATGCTTGTATTGGGAAGCATAAAAGACCATCAGTCTTTGCTATTTGCTGCCATTCACTTTCTGTGCATAACAGATATTGATGCCCAGCGATTAATAAATCTTCGGGATTCATTAATAATCCACAGATTAAATTGTAAAGCTTCTTATTTTCCACAATTTCAAGTGAACTGTTAGTACATATTTGTATTCTGAATTCATGTTACTTTTATTTAATGAATTAAAAATGATATGGCAATAGTTTTTCAAATTTTACTATGGTTTTTTTGTGTGGTATGTACATTTTTCTATATGGTTACAGTTTTCATTTTATTGAAGATTATTGTTTTTGTAGAAGATGACAAAACCTTTTGGAATAGAGAGTTGAGCTTATCTATAATATTATGAAAAAATATATAAGTGTTTTCTTTGCTCTGTAATACAAAAGAACAAAAATAGATAATAGGATAAATAAATAAACAACCTTCCTCCCCAAAATAGGTCTTAAACCAGGAATGAAATAGGCTAGGTATTCAGATCCTGTGATTACAGATATTGTTTAAGGAAGATTTGAAAATCATCCACGTCCTGAGTGCCACATAACATCAGCTAACCCCAATGCCTGCACATCAGCAGACTTTTGAGTAACAGGAACTCTTACACTGGGAGATGGATATTGGCTGCAAGTATAGGAAATAAAGCACAGTAAAGACAGTTCAAGAGAGCGTGTGGCCCTGGAGACTCTTGGAAGAAAGACAAAGGTTTTTGTCTTTGCTGCATTGATGTGTACCAGGATAGTTCTAGACATTGCAGATACCATTCCTGGACAAATGTGACACCCTCCCAAATTTTGAGGCCATTTCTTTGGCAAGGTGGAGATAATGAAGTCTCTCGTAAGTTCTTGATCTATAATGCAAACTCCAGAAAATTATTACAACACAATCAAATGGATAAGGCATAAATGGATGAAGTTTCTCTCAGGAAGGATCACATAGCCATTGGCTAATGAGGCCTACTGGTCATCTCTTTTAATCATGAAGCTGAGCTAAAACAATGGTAAAGTTGAGGGTGAGGCATCCCTGAGCTGTTGATAAGAACCAGTTTAACCAGAGTAACTGAGGAAAAAAATGTCTGAAAATTAAAATTGGCAGAAAGTATAGAAGGAGGAAGTGATGAGGCAAGCTTGATTAAAACTCAGTGATAAAGTACTTACTTAATGTGTGAATTAATCAGCTTGATCATCAGTAAAATGCATAAAAAGTAGTACATGTAAATACTCTATTTATAATAACACATAATCATAATAAGTTGTTTGTTTTATAGAACTATGCTGTGGTATTCTTTATTCAAAGATATTAATGGCGATTTTCTTAGTAAAATGTTATAAAACTTTAATTCGATTGTGATTTATGTGATTAATAATGTGCTCAAGAAAATACCCAATACACTCATCCATTGCTGGTGGGAATGCAAACTTGTGCAACCACTCTGGAAAGCAGTGTGGAAGTTTCTCAGGAAATTCGGGATCAACCTACCCATGGACCCAGCAATACCACTCTTGGGAATATACCCAAGAGAGGCCTTATCATACAACAAAAGTATATGCTCTACTATGTTCATAGCAGCATTGTTTGTAATAGCCAGAACCTGGAAACAACCTAGATGCCCTTCAAATGAAGAATGGATGAAGAAAGTATGGAATATATACATATTAGAGTACTACTCAGCAGTAAAAAACAAGGACTTCTTGAAGTTTGCAGGCAAATGGATGGAAATAGAAAACACTATCCTGAGTGAGGTAAGCCAGACCCAAAAAGAGGAACATGGGATGTNCTATCCTGAGTGAGGTAAGCGAGACCCAAAAAGAGGAACATGGGATGTACTCACTTATATTTGGTTTCTAGCCATAAATAAAGGACATTGAGCCTATAATTCGGGTTCTTAGAGAAGCTAAATAAGAAGGCCAACCCAAAGAAAAACATATAGGCATCCTCCTGAATATTAATCTTCATCAGGCGATGAAAAGAGACAGAGACAAAGACCCACATTGGAGCACCGGACTGAAATCTCAAGGTCCAAATCAGTAGCACAAGGAGAGAGAGCACGAGCAAGGAACTCAGGACCACGAGGGGGGCACCCACACACTGAGACAATGGGGGTGTTCTATCAGGAACTCACCAAGGCCAGCAGGCCTGGGTCTGAAAAAGCCTGGGTTAAAACCGGTCTCGCTGAGCATAGCGGACAATGAGGACTACTGAGACCCCAAGAACAATGGCAATGGGTTTTTGATCCTACTGCACCTATTGGTTTTGTGGGAGCCTAGGCAGTTTGGACGCTCACCTTACTAGACCTGGATGGATGTGGGCGGTCTTTGGACTTCCCACAGGGCAGGGAACCATGATTGCTCTTCGGGCTGACGAGGGAAGGGGACTTGATTGGGGGAGGGGGAAGAAAAGGGGAGGTGGCAGTGGGGAAAAGACAGAAATCTTAAATAAATAAATAAATAAATAAATAAATAAATAAATAAATAAATAAAAGAAAATACCCAAGTATAAAACATTCACCATACTGGAAGTAATCTAGCAGAATCAAATCAAAAGAAGCAATGGGACATATACTTAAATATTCTCTGCAGATCTTTATACGAGGTCCAAACATTGACTTTATATCTAATTTTCAGTCTGGACTTTTTTATTTTGTCAATTAAACTGTTCTATTTCAATAAAGCCTTTCATTGGTGAACTTTTTCAAATATGTGTCTATTTTCAAAGGTTCACTTTCTCTCTTCTCTGTCTCTCTGTCTCTGTCTCTGTCTCTCTCTGTCTCTGTCTGTCTGTCTGTCTGTCTCTCTCTCTCTGTGCATGTGTGTACACACACATATGTAGGTGTCAAAAATTCCATGGGGTCTGGAAGATGACTCTGGATCCTCTAAAGCAGGAAAACAGATGATTGTGAGTTACTTGTGATGGGAGTTGGGAGCCAAATGTAATTATATATATATATATGTGTGTGTGTGTGTGTGTGTGTGTGTGTGTGTGTGTGTGTGTGTAGGAAGATAGGAAGATCCCTTAATCATTTATGCATCTTCCCATTCCCTCAAGCATGTGCTATTATTATCACTGTTACTGCTTTATACTGCTTGATATAGAACTTAGGGATTCACATGCACTAGGCAAGTATGACACTTTAGAGGATAATCGATAGCACATTAAATATTTCATTTTTAAATGTGCTTTTTTCTATATTTTTGTAGGAGAATTATGGCTGGCATTTCTCAGGTCCAGATAGTTATTTATTCAGAGTCATGAGCTGTGCTAGGAAATAAATATGATAGTTGTAGTTATGGATCAGTGTAAATTTGATGTGGGTAGCTCAGGTAATAAATACTTAGAGGGTTTCCACTGTTTCTTTAAAATCCCAATTAAGGGAGAGATGGCTCAGAGATTCAGAGCACTGACTGCACTTCCTGAGGTTCATACATATTTGAATGTGTGCCTATATGAACTTTTGTATGCAATTACAAAGTATATATACCACAAACTCTTATAAAACAAGTACATAGACCAAATACATACATAGAAACATGAAAAAATGAAAAAGTAAAATGTGATGTAAAAACCAGGTAATTCTGAAAATAACAAAATCTAATAGAATAAGGCTATTGTGTAAAATAAGAAACAAAGACTCTATGATAAACATTTCATTGACAACCCTTTTGTAATTTTTATTCAATACAACAATGAAAGTTCTAGAAAAGAGTCATTAGGTAAGAAAAATCAACAACTGCTATTGTACTATTAAAATAGATATCTAGAAGAATGCTTTCTCTTTACAGATGATATGGCCCTCTCTGTGCAAAGTTCTAATGAACCAAACAAAATTCCTATAATTAATACAAACATTAAATGAACTATAAATATTAACATTTAAATATCAATTGCATTTTAATAAACTGACCATGAGTAGTGTGAAGTGGAAATGAAGAAATTAAGGAAATATATTAATGCATCTTAATGAATACCAACAGAGAGAGAAAAACAATAAAATATACCAATCTTTTTGAAAGAAATTAATAAGACATAAAAATAAGAAAACATATCTTCATTAGTAGGTTGGAAAATAATATTTTAAACATCAATGTGCAAATTAACCTCTACATGCTTAGCTTAGATGAACTAACAAGCAAACAAGAAACAAAAATTCACTTAAAAGATGTCCATGGGATGATATTTTTTTGTTTGACTTTAGTAATATTGGACTTATAACATTAATTTTGATGTTCTCACTTCTCTTTAACTTTTGGGAATAGTTTGGAAAATATTGGTATTAACTATTTTATGGGCTTGAATATAGCATTCACTCTTGTTTTGTTTTGTTCTGAGTGGGTACCAGATGTTCAAAATATGACAAACACAGTCAGTGCTCTGAGACCGCAGAGACTGAAACAAACTGCACAGCAGTATCAAAATAAGTTGCATTATGATGTTTCACATACTTCTTTCCACTCTGGGGAGATGCTAGGTAGTAGTGTGGCTAGGGGCTTTCATATCTCCTGTCTTTGACACACATTGAATAGTAGTGCCGTGATCATGGGTCCACATCCATATATCTAAACTTACTGGGACTGCAAACAAGGCTACTGACTCTTAATTACCATCAATACTCCAGCGTAGTCTAGCATTCTAGATAGTAGACAAATATCTGCATTATCCTAGGGTGATTGAGTACATTCTAAGTATTATGCACTTCTTTCTTCTATAGGTAGAAATCAGGAGGTAAGAACTTTCAACTCTATCCCCTACATTGAACTAAGAGTATTAAGTATGCAGAAGGCCAACCTCAACCACCATACCTTTCTTGGTGACAGTTGGAGTCAGAGTATATACTGTGCTTTTCTGAAAGACCTATGAACAGGCCAGACAAGAAAATATTTTCTGGATAATCTATGAACAAATATGACATTGGATGTGTATATATGCAGCACTTTTCTTTTTCAGCTTTTTCTCCATTTCTGAGTGTTATGTGCTAATCTCAATGGTCTATGATTGCTATGTGGCCATCTGTAATCCATTCTTGTATGATGTTGTCATGTCTCCTAATTTATGTTTGAGCCTTATGCTTGGTTCAAACTTGATGGTATTTTCTGGTGCCATGGCTCACAATGGATGCATGTTGAGACTGATTTTCTGTGGTGCAAACACCATCAATCACTACTTCTGTGACATCCTCCCTTTGCTTCAGCTCTCCTGTACTAGTACTTATATCAATGAGCTGGAGGTTTTTGTTGTTGTGGGTATCAACATCATTGTGCCCATTATAACCACCTTTATTTCTTATGGTTTCATCCTCTCCAATATTTTCCATATAAATGCCACTGAAAACAGGTTCAAGGCCTTCAACACCGTAGTTCCCACATAATAGCTGTTTCTCTATTCTTTGGGTCAGGTGCATTTATGTATCTCAAACCTTCCTTTGTCATGTCAATGGATAAAGGTAAAATATCTTCAGTCCCCTGT
>NW_026068218.1:16853-23620 GCF_014885135.2 Alexandromys fortis
TGGCAAAAATGGATGCTAGGTCAAAATATATAAATTGAAACAATAAAAATGTCATATAGTGAAAAACTGTCAATTCATCAGGATTTTATATTAAGAAAGAAATTTGAGAGGGAGTTGTAGGGGAGGTTCTCGGTGGCAGCTGTGACAGGGAGTGGGAATGCATATTTCCATGATACATTGTATATATGTATAAATGTTTTAATAATTTTATTGTAATATTTATTTAGAATTTGATATATGAATACTTCCACCCATAACCTTTCCCTTCTAACTATCTCTCAAGTAATGACCTTTTGTTATTCATTGGTGTTACACACAAACACACACAGAATCATACACATGCACATACACACATCCCTTAATGAGTACAATTAGTGATTCTTATGTTCATGGATTTGGGAATAACCATTTAAGATAGACTATCACTTGCAATAATTCTTTTTTATATTATGGGAGTATAAAAGTTTAAAAATAGGCAATTTAACTAGACTTGGATATAATAAATTGCATTTTGAGTTAAATATTTAATATTAAAGAAACTGTAGACATGGATAAGTTGGTTGTAAACTTTACCAAAAGTTTTCAGTTCTCAAACTGTCACCTAAAAATAAATAACAACAAAAATATTATAATCTTTGTGTAAGTGAAACATTCCCTAGATTCTAAACCCATCAGAAAAAACTGTAAGAAGAAATTGGACATCAACACACTTTTTAAATGATGACATATTCTTTTCTTAAAATTTCAGCACATTTCATAAATGTAAATGTTAAGGATATTACTTGAAACTTAAAAGAATAGCTAAATGATTTTAGGGATCTATGAAACCCCTGAAGAATAGATAAGTGATTGAATTAAATTATATAAACAAAAATTCAGACTAACGGGACTATGATTGTGAAAAAGTTACAAATAACTCAGACATAAGATTTATGTCTCATTATTTTTAGTCTCTAACTTCGTGGGTCCATGTACACATTTGAATATGAATTAAATCTGTTCACAGTCTACATAATCAATAGAAGTTACCAACCCGTAGGGAATATTATGGTGTCTTTATTTTGATATATCCTTCTTTGAGAATTACATACATTTATAATATATTCTGGTGATTTTCACTGTCATCACCCACTCTTCTTCCACTTCCAGTTCCACTGAAACGTTATTGTTCCCAAAAAATCCCTGTCCTACTTCCATGTTATTTTTCCTCTTGACTTTAGATTTGCTTGCATCTCACTATGTTTAGTTAGGGTTTTTCATATTAGCAAATTCAGGGTTTGTTACTAAAAGATGGAAAACTTACCAGCAGCTATACCACTGGAAGACATGACTCCTTTATCAGTCACTAATTGTCAATAATTCTTCAGGAAGTGGTGGGTTCTCATAATGTCCCTACTATTCTTGACATGATGATGATAGGGCAGTCTTGTGATGGTCATATGGGGGTCACCATATTTATTGTAAGCTCATGAGTGAAAAGGTTATGCCATGTTCCAATGACACTCAATATTTCACCTCCTATTCTTTAGTCTTGCATGTTTTCTTGACTCTCTTCAGTGATGTTTTCAGACACATGGGAGTAATACAGATGTCCCCTATAGAGATGCACACTCAAATCTCAACTATTACCACTCTTATGGGTCTCAGCATTAACTCTGCTACTTACTACTAAGCAAAACTTCTCTACCTAAGATTAGGGAAATCTAATATATGAATAGAAGCATGCATTTAAAAATCCAATTTAACATCATGCTAATTAATAAAACAAACTTAGTAGGTTTCCTGCCAAAGCTTATGGCCATCCTTTCCATGGCCCTCTAAGGAGGGTGAGAGAATACGATCCAGAATTCCCTCCTGTGAAGTGAATCTCAAATATTTAATGATTGTATACTCTCAGAACAGTTACACTAGTATTGGTCTAATGAGTACATAATGATGGCAGGAATATTTTACAAATTCTAGAATTCATATTTGGGTAATAATGTTGATAACTTTTCTCCCTCAGCATCCTGCATGACATATTCTGCCATGACAAAACATAGCCAACAAAGTAGATGCTTTCAGTTCAATTCTAGTTTGATTTCTCTGTGTCCTGTCATTAAAATTAATGGTTCCTTCAGCAATAGAATCTACTCTTAGTTGGCAATGAAGACCCACAGCAATGCCCTTTATTGCATATATAACCACAAATCATAAAGAGGTATTGCACAACTGGCAACCATATGTAATTTTCTGGGAGTTGTGTTGTTCACTCCTGCATGGTATCTTACTGAGCTTCTTCTGGTTTGGTAGAACATTATGATTAAAGGTCATTTGAGGGGGAAAAAAGCGTTATTCAGTTTGCATCTCTACAGCACAGTCCATTATCAAAGAGAGTCAGGGCAATAACTCAAGGCAGAAACCTGGGAGCAGGAACAGAAGTAGAGGCCATGGAGTAAAACTGTTTACTAGCTTCCTTCTCAGGGCTTGCTCATTCTATTTTGTTATGTGGCTCAGAACCTGCCTATGGGTGGCTTCACCCCATCGTGGGCTAGACCCTTTAACAACAATCATCAATCACAAATATGCCCCACAGAACAATCTTATGAAACCATTTTCTCAACTGAGGGCTTCTTTTCCCAGATGACCCAAGCCTATGTCAAAGTTACATAAAAATTAGTCAACATAAATGTTATCCCCATTAAAATTTTTTTGAAATAACACTTACAATTTATCTTCCTGTTTAGCATACAGAGATTCAGTGAAAGTGTCACTATTTAAGAGGAGTAGCAACAATGTAGCCATTAAAGTGCCTTCAGCCATAATAATGCATATTTAAAAAAATAATGCATATTTTTATTAGTTCTCAAGAAAGGTATAGATTCTCTTGAAGACAAATATACACTCAGATTAATCAGAGATATGGTGTATTCATTAATGCAAATTGTATGCACTGACCAAATCTAATTGTTAGTTATCCATTCAATCCCATGCATCCCATGGGAAACCAATAGGTGCAGCCACGATTAACAGAAGAACGGAGGTTCTTTCAAAACTAAAAGTGTGTGTATCAAGTGCTATAGCTGCTTCACTTCAGGGTGCATAGTCCAGGAGTAATGATTTTTAAACTGTAGTATATAAAAGAAACTCTGTCTTCAAGAACATATTGTTCTGTGAAAACAAAATGAGTTTCCACTATTTTTAAAACATCATTGAACATATACCAGAGATTCAAACATGTTTCCATGAGGCCATCTTTGCTCCTTCAAATGACTAGTCTGTGGGAGGCTTGTGACCTTCCCTTTCCTAATAAGCAGAAAAAAAACAATAGTATACTTTTTGAAAATTTCCTTAGGCAAAACAGATCAGCAAGTATGTATAAAATTGCATTAAAATCTTAGAAATTCTCTTTACAAAATGCCATTAGCTTCTATGTCATTAACTGATGGTGAATAATTTGCATAAACTATGTCTCACTAGATAGTTTATATATATGGAGGTTTTGATCCCTTTCAATCAATTAATGCTCGTTTAAAAACTGCCTTTTTCCCTTATCATACTTATTGCAAGGATGATAGCATCTTTATCTCTTGCAGGAAGGAAAGTTGATGTTAGAGCAGATGGCTGGCGGTAGACTCTGCCTTCTGCTGTCCTTGAGCACAAACCAAAATCATGTGTATTCGAAGAGAGCTGAGGCTCTTCTCAAAGTTTGTGGAGTGTGTCTTCAGTGGGATTTCCAAGTTTGCATTTCTAAATGGTTCAAAGCTACTGTCCCTACTGTTCTTGCTTCTGTGCAGATCTCCTTTAAGGATGCCCTCTTCTGATTCATTGAGAGGAGCCACAGAAAGTGCAAGCAGGCAGTACAATGAGTAGTGACACTAACTCTACATCCTCCAATTGATTGTATCCTGCAGTTGGTTTGAAAATATTTTTATTTCCTTAGAGTATTTTGTCTCCTACTTCTGAACTTATAGGATATTCACTTTATCTCAAGCTGATTTTGTTATAAACGCCAACAAAACCAAATTTGGGATGGGGAATGTAAAAGAAGGAACTTTAACAAACGTTTATGAAAATGAAACAGATTTGACATGCTTTACGTGTTGCTCATAACCATGTACAATGAAACAGAAACTTTGTTTAACAGTCCAGAATCACAGTTTAAAAAGAAACAGTTGCTATGGATGATACCAATTCTATCTCTAAATATATACTAAGTGAAATTAAAAATAAATGTCCACACAATAAACTTGGTTATAGGTTAATCTATGTATTCATAAAGAAATTATTTATGTCACTAAATACTTGTTTTTATACTTTTAATAATAATATTTCATGAAAATATTTTCCATGTATTTTATTTTCATCATCATTTTACCTACCAACTCCTTCAAGATCTCCCAAAGTCTTTATTCAGTCAACTTTATATTTTTTCTCCAAATGAAACAAAAACAAACAAAACAAAACCAATAACATAGTAAATGCCAAAACAAAAAAAAAATTAAACAAATACCCCATAAAAACATGGGGTTCATTTAGTGTAAACTTAACTCTGATATATATTAACTAATGAATGGATATACAAACTGTGGTATAACCCTTCTTCCAAATATTCTTTATCCACAGAAAGGAATGAATCAGAGATTCATACTAAAGTTTGGATAAGTCTTGCAAACATATACATGAACTGCAAGAAGACAATTAGAAAGGACAATATAGTATGCACTTTTACTTTACTAATTGTCTAGAACAGAGAAATCCATAGAAGTAGATTAGAATATCTATATAAGTTGAAGAGATAAAAGTCATGAGAAGAAGAAGATAATTAAAGGAAGGAGAAAAACTTGTGTCATTCTTCCAAGATGCTACCAATATTCCTCCATAGATTGACAATCATCATTGTACATGCCAAAGAATTTCTCCCATGACTGAACTTGAGGTACCTCGTCAGTCCCTTTTGCCACCACTGCAGCTACTGCCAAAGCACAACCTGCTCCAGTCACCTCACTGACAACAATTAATTATCATCAGTAGTAAACTGCTTACAGAATCAGCATGAGGAGATTAATAAAGAGAAGATCCTGGTGGTTTAGAAGCAAGAATGAACATCGAACAGAAACAGCTCAAGTGACAGAGTATGTAGCAGAGGTGTAGCCTGGTGATGTGAACCCGAGACAGCCACATAGGGAAAACAGATGTTACTGGATGCAAGCTGCACAAGGGAAGCATTCTTGGTTTTAAAACATTCTCTGCAAGCACAGAGTTACTAGATGTGCAATATCAAACACCATCAGTTTCTGAGCCACAGAAAGTCTTGCCAGCTTAAGGTTCATTTTCTGTTCACTGTGTACAAGTTGTAACTTGCATGGAAGTAGGGAGATACTGGTCAGGAATTCAGGCTCAAAGTAGTCTACACTCAGAGAAATACTTCTGAAATGCATGGCTGACTTAACACAGTAGTCCTCCCTCCCCTTGTGGATGCTGCAACCAATGACAGTCGAGGGCTGAAGAATAGTACCATCCCATCACTGAAGAAAAACTGACATAATGTCTAATGTCTTCTATCTCATGTTATTACTATTTTTATCCACTTTGAAATTACTTATACTAAGATTCTTCATTTTTCAATAAAACTATTTGCATTTTATATAATTAGTAAGTTACTGTTTTAATATTTATATGAGAAGAAATGACTGTTGTAACTAACTCTCTATGCCAAAATATTCTTTTATAGGTTTCTGCACCTACAATAGTCTCTCTACAAGTACTTTCTGTCTTTCATACTACATGCTCTGATCTCCCTTTCCCTGATTACATTTTCCTTGAAAGTCTAAAGTCTCTATACCTGAGTCTTAGCAGAAACACAAGTGATGTGTGCAAGTGTTTCCCACTTCAAGTCTACCTCAGGACTGTAGAAGACACATTCTAGCATATGCAGTCATTTCTCCTTCCCCGCTAAATAGCAGCAGAGAACAATTTCTAGTGAATAAGAAGGTATCTCCTATAAGAAGAATCTCAGAAAACATAGCAAAGTAAACAAAGGGGGAAATTACAATGGAACAGACATCCATTCCATTATACACCCAACACACACACAACAACAACAAACCACAAAAATTGTTGGGTATCATAGAGCCTATTCAAAGAAAAAAAAAACAGAAACCAACCAACCAAATAAAAAACAATGTTTGTATTTAAGAGAGAATAGCATGTCTGTTTTGGTTGGTGAATTAGTCAGAGTTATCTAGATTGAAAGAATTTATGGAATGAATCCCCCCCTTTCCTCTCCCTTCCTTCCTCTTGATATATGTAAATTTATTGGAATGATTAACAGGTTGCAAGTCCAAGAATTTAGTAGCTGCTTATTTCCATGAGCCTAGATGTCCCTACTGGTCACTTGTGTATTGTGGACTCCTGCAGAAGCAGGCTACAATACCAGTGAAGAAATGGATGTGTCGACAAGGTGAGGGCAAGTAGGCAAATAATGAACCTTTTCATATTCCATTGCCCTTATATAAGATGGAAGGAGATTAAAGATGTGCCTTTCAACCTCAAGGTCTGGATTAATGGCTTCTAATCTCCAGTTCTGGATTATAAATGGATGTTTACCTGTGACATGCTATGTATTAAAGACATGCTATCTTCTTGACTCAAGATCCACATCACACGTCTACCATCAGTGTCTGGATTATAGTTAACTCCAGACATAGTTGGGTAGACAACAAAGAGGACTTGCTCCATAGCTACAGAGAAACTCAGTCTCAAAAAAAAAAAAAAAAAAAAAAAAA
>NW_026068218.1:23753-50483 GCF_014885135.2 Alexandromys fortis
CTTATGCTATGGTTAAAAAAAATAGGTAATTGTTCCTTTAATGAGATACTAGCCTAGACTTTCCCAGATTCTTACTCATATTATAGTAGCTTACTGGCTCATAGCCATGAAGACATATGAGTCTGTCAGATTTTTAATGTTATTTGGAAAATAATTTACTCTTTCTGTTTTCCCAAGCACACATTGTTTTACTTTCAAAATTTTTTTGAGCTTATTTTTATTTATTCTTTTTCCTCTTTCTCTGGAGCTCCCTCTCTGCCGTGTGGCTGATAGACTGTCCTGTGTCTGAACTTCATGCTCACTTGAATGGTATGGCTTGTTTTCCTTTTCTTCTCCATTCTTCTTTACCAGGCAGCTGCTTAGACTAAAAGTTTGTCATCTCTGATTTTCTTTTCTTTTTTTTTTCCTTTTAAATCCTAATAAAACTGTCTTCCAAATGTTCTGTGAGTCTATCCTTCAATTATTTTATGAGACTAAAACCATAAGAATGGGTTTCAACCTCCCCTGAATCACCATGACACACCCACAACAGCCCCAGTTAAAAACAAAGACACTGAGGTAGCTGCAATGTCAGAAAGAATTCAAGAGTCTTACTTTATAAAGGGAGCAGTGACCACACAGAGGACTCAACTATGTATATTCATTAACTAAGGAAGTCACTTTACAATCCAGACAGAAAAGAAATTAAAAAGCATGGAGGAAAATTTCTGCAAAGAAACTAAGACACTGCAAAAATTCTACTAGAAACACTGGAAATGAGATGATCAATCATTCAAGTAGAAATCACAGCAAAAAGCCTTGTTAATAGATAGACAAGTTTCTGAAATCATTTAAAAATCTTTTGATAAGAAACACCTGTTACAAATTTCATCCGATTGTTTCCCAGTTTAACTGGCAAAAGATACATCTTCCTGCTCAAAAAGAGAAATATTAGCTTGTTTTCCTAAATAAAAGGGATACAAGAAAGAAGAGAAACAAATGTTGTATTCAGAATGAAATCTCAACCCGATTTAAAAGGGAACTGTTAACTCATATTTTGTTTTACTTAAAAATATTTTCACAATGCAATGGATTTAAATGTTAAAAAAACACTTGATTTGAAATCATGACTAATAGATAACTCTGGACTTAAAATTTTATAAGCTTTTTAGTCTAAGGACTACTACTCTCACTAAACTCTAGAATTTTGTCCATCATACACACAAACACAAACACACACACACATCACCAAGCTGTGACGGTATATCTTTACAATATGCATATGACTAATATGACAAAAGATGGTTTTGATAGTTATATTTAATCAATGGAGAAAACACTGAATATGGAATCAGTCATTTCAAAGAGACATAATAAGACTCCATTCTCCAACATCATGCTGAAAAAGGCAAGTATAAATTACCCCAGTATGATGAAGATGTGAGATAATGAAGCAGGCACCACACCTAGAAAATCATGGATTTGTGGCTGTTTGTCACCAAGACAGAACGTTTCTTATCAAAACTGTCTTCTGTTTAGAGTTTTGCTAAGAGCAACTTTAACATCTTTGTTTCTCAAGCTATAGATTAAAGGATTCATCATGGGGACCACAATGTTATAGAAGACAGATGATACTTTTCCTTCATCTAAAGATCCAACTGAGGAGGGTTTTAGGTACATAAAAGCACATGATCCAAAGAATAGGGAAACAGCAATTATGTGGGAACTGCAGGTGCTGAAGGATTTGGATCATCCTGTAGTGGACCTTATCTGGAGGATACTAAAAAGGATGAAGCCATAAGATATAAAGATTACAATACTTGGTACAGTGATATCTTTACCCCCTACAATGAAAATCTCTATCTCATTGACATAGGTGCTGGTGCAGGAGAGCTTCATCAAAGGCAAGAGGTCACAGAAGTAGTGGTTGATGATGTTTCCAGCACAGAAGGTCAGTCTTAGGATGCATCCAGTGTGGATCATGGCATCAAAAATTCCCATAAAATATGAACCAAGCATAAGATAGGAACAGACCTTAGGGGACATGACAACATTATACATAAGTGGGTTGCAAATAGCCACATAGCGATCATAAGCCATTGCTGTCAGGACATAACATTCAGAGATGACAAAAAAACAAAAGAAGTATAGTTGAGTCATACATCCTGCAAAACCGATAATATTCTTCTTTAGTACAAAGTTCATTAACATTTTGGGTGTAACAACGGAAGAATAGCAGAGGTCTATGAAAGACAAGTTAAAGAGGAAAAAGTACATGGGGGTATGAAGGTGAGGGTTCAGCACAATTAGAATGATCAAGGTCAAATTTCCCAAGGCAGTTATCAAATACATTACTAGAAAAACCAAGAACAGGGGCATTTGCAGGTCAGGATTGTCTGTTAACCCCAAAAGAATAAATTCTTTTACCAAAGAGCCATTTGTCAGAACCATTCTTCTCTAACAGAATCTGTGAAGAAATAACAGAAACAGTGGAAATAAAGTACCAGAGAGAATTTACAAATGCTTGTTCTCTCAAACATGTGACACTTATGCTGGGAGTGACTGGGAATCACCCACAGGGTTGCTATAGTCTATGGGAAGCAAAATCAAGAGATGCTATCAAAGGGTATAATGATTCAGTCATAAAATATAATTAAGTTCTGGATACTCAGATTTTAGCATATTATTAATACTTAATAAAACCTTGCTATATAATTGAGTCAGAACTGATTACATCTTACTATGGTCTTCTCACTTTATTTATTTTATGTTTGCTTCAAACGCACAAAAGCCATTTCATGTGGAGGGGAGGCCTATATGACTTAGCTACATGTTGGGCATCTCACAATGAATAAATTGTTCCATACAAGTTGTAAATCATATGTGATTTGCTCCAGATTTCAGGATACTAGAAATTTCTTATATAAAAGTTTGACATTAGCATAAATATCAAAACATCCATGCAAATAACATACAGATGGATCAAATTGTGCATATATATACACATATGTGCACACACGTATATTTTATTTATTTATATTTAATTAAATATGTACATATGTAGTTAATGAAAAGAGGCCATGAACTTTACAGAGAGCATAGACTTCTTTTCTTATCACTTTAAACTGAAAAGTTTAGATAATCCTAAAAAAATTAAGCAAAATATTTAAATATTAATTTATCATAATTCAGAAGGAAAACAGTGCTGTCTCTTTATTACAGGGCTGTGTTATGTCAAAGAATAATATCTAAAGACAAGATTCAGCATTTCTTAGATTCTAAGAATCTGAGAAGACAAAAAATCTTTTGTCATATTTCTTGGAAATCTTTTTGAAATGCAGCTCATAAGGTGTAATGTAAATCCTTAATCCTCTGAATCACTAGATAAAAATTAAGTCACTTTTCCTGTGTTCACTATTGGCATTGGATAAAACAGAAGAAGATTTTATGTATTTTACTACTATTTTATGTATTTTTCTGTACTTGCCTGTTAACACAAAGTAGAATCTTCCTTAGTATATTTCCAGAGCACAGATACCGGTCATAAAAATGAAAGGACGTGGTTTCTTCTGCATGAAAGACCATGATATATCCTTATGTCCTAAGGGAATCAGGTATGACCTTCTCTTAGGGATTGGTACATCTTCCATACTTATGCCAATATTGAACTCCCATACCTCATTGACCCTCATCTCATAAGGGAAATCTTTTCTTTTGCTTACTTTTTGTTTTGTTTGTGAATACTGTACAGTAATATTCCATAGGGTTCCATTAAAATCTTACAATTTTTTCAAAGTTTTCAAATATGTGGAAATATATTTAATGTATCATCTCTCGTGAGATTATCCAAAGCACTTTTTAGAATTTTTTTTTACTGCATTTATTTTGAATGACCTGAATCAAACTCACAAAATGAACCCTGCTCCCGAGTAAGTATTCTGTCCTGGATCAACATTCCCATCCTCCAGAATCACTTTTGCCATGTTTAATTTTGTCTTAGTTATTGTTTCTACTGCTATGATGAACAACCATGACCAAGACACTTTGTAAAGTGAAGGCATTTTTCTGGGGACTTGTTACACTTTCAGAGCACCAGTTAGTCCAAGCACAACATCATAGAAAACACTTGGGAAGCAGTCATGGGCCAGAGCAATATCTTAGAGATCACATTTACTCCACAAGTTGCAGGCAAGGCAGGGCCTAGATTGGTTTTTTTGGAACTCCAAGTCCACACCTAGTAACAGAGCTCTTCCAGAAAGACAACAACTATTCCATCAAGACCATCTCTCCTAATCCCTTCAAAATGGTTCTACTAAATGCGGACTAAGTATTCAAACATATGATCCTATGACGGCCATTCTCATTCAAACCCCTACACACCCAACTAAACATCTAAAATAAATATTGAAATATTTAAAGTAAGTATACTGCTCAGTCATTAAATGTAACAGAATATTAATGAGGCCAATGATTATTTTACACTCATCATATAAGAATAGAGGATGTGTAGCTAGAGAGACAAGTCCCTGGTTCATCTGTGTAAAAATAGGAATGCTTAAACTGCTGGGGGATGTTTTGATTGCATTCTGACACCTCTGAGACTGCCAGTAAAGTTTGATTTGAATCAGAGGGTGTAGTTAGCTACCAGCTGACCAAAAATTAGCCATAGAACTTTTGGAGGACCAAGTACAGATAGAGACTGAAGAGAGAGACAGATAGAGAAACAGTAGGGCAAGGCTTGGAGAGAGGCTTGGCAACTCTTGATCAAGGACAAGAATGAGGGGAGGTCATTGGTCACTTCTCTGATGCTTCTCTGATCATTGAGGTTATTACCCTGATATTCCCAAGTATTCTAAAGAATAATTAGATAAACACTTTATTAAGCTATCATTTATTTTTTTTCTGATCACTTTTGATTACATAAAAAAAACATAATATTTTTTTTAAACCAGCTGCTGTCCTGGTCCAGAACAGGAAAATGAGTTAGTCCACACCAATATATACCTCATCTATGAACTGCTGGAGTATGTGAAGGGGTCAGATCTGCAAATGCAAAGCTACAGGATCTCCATGACATCAGACAACAAGAGGATATATAGGATAAGACCCATCGAGAGTCCAGTATTGATAGAGTCACAGAAGCCAGAGGCCTTGAGCCAGACCAATGATCCATTGCAAAGAATACTTACAGGTAAAGATGTGTGGATTAAAGGGTATACTATGAGACTCACTAGGCAATATTACAGCTTCCATGCCCAGATGTTTTGCTTGTTTGTTTTGGTTTGGATTTAATTTTACATTTTTTTTTGAGGGGGGATCACAAAAGCAGATGCCAGAGTTTAGGGGACAATGAGAAAATGGGATTGGGATTCATGAATAAATAAAAACTTAAAAAAATATTTTTTTTAAAAAAATATCATTGTACTTGAGGGAATAGTGATATGTCTGCCACAATCATTAGTGCTTTTGAATTTGGGAAGGGAAGATGTTCAGATTAAGGTATCATTACTTCAAAGCATCAAAAGTTGAATATGTATGGAAATTAAAACCAAGAATGGATATTCCTGTCATATATATTACCAATTTCAGGAAATGTTGCATGATATGAGGGAGATTACATGTATACATTGTCCATTTCTACAAATACCAAGCATCAGAGGTGGGGATTGCTCTGGAACTGGTTTTGCAGGTGAAGTTGATTTATAGATTTATTTGAAACCTTCAATGGGCTGTATAAGAGGAATGCTGGGTGTGCTGAAAATCTACCATCTCACTTTCATTTATATTTGCTCCCAAATCATGTATAATTAAAAATTGGCTTCTTAAGTTAGCTGTTCATTGCTAAGGGGCTGCTTATGAAGATACCAATATGCCATCAAAACTGCAATTTACTCTGTTCAAGTTTTTTAAATCATGTCTGGTTCTTTGTGGGCACACATACCTCTACTCACAGCAGTAAGAAGGCTAAGGTAGAAAGATTGCAAGGTGACAGTTTTCTATATAATGCTACAAGTTTCGAAGGAAATCTGGAATACATAGCAAGATTTTGTCTCCAAAATCATGTAAACATAAACATGAAATAACTACATAAAACTTTACTTTAAATGTAAATTAAGTCAGTAAATTATCCTGTTTTGTTTTATTTACAAAAAATCAGAAAGTAAATAGTTAAGGATTTGTGAAAGATAAAGATCCTGATGTTACTATCTAAAATATATCTTAGACAATAGGTAAATGATTGTTAATCAATTCCTATAAATTTTATTGTTTATTATCAAGGGCTAAGTATACAGCTCAGTTGTATAAGTCTTGAGTATCCCATATAATGCTCTCCTCTTATTGGATAGCATTGAGTAAAAAAATGTCAGTGGTCAGTATAAGATTGTAATCATAAATATGATAATTCAGAACTGAAACCAAGGTGAAGCTAAGGCATTATGTCTTTTTTAAAGCTGTCATGTAAAGATTACAGTATCCTTTGTAAAACTAACATTGCAGTGCATCACAATACTGAAAACCACACTTACACACATATATAATAGGCAAAATTTTCATTTGTAAAATAAGTTTCTCTATTGATTTATTAATTTAATTAATGTTATACAGTTCAACTGTCTTAGTTGAAATTATAACCATCTTAGTTAGACTTTTATTGTTGTGAAGAGATACCATGACCACAGCAATTATGAAAAATAATAATTGCCTACAGTTATCTACAATTCAGAGGGTTAGTCCATTATCACCATAGAGGGAAACATGACAGTACGTAGGAAGATATTGTACTGGAGAGGTAGCTGAGAGTGGCTGAGAGGCAGCTGTGCCTGAATCCACAGGCAGCAGGAAGAAAGAATGAGCTATTGAGCCTGGTTTGAAATTCTAAAACCTCAAAGCCCATACCAGTGACACCCTTCCTCTAATAAGTCCATATCTACTCAGATAAGATTGCATCTCTTAATAGTGCTACTTCCTAAGGGCCTGTGGAACTCATTTGCATTCAAACCATCACATTGACTAATAGTTTTTACATGTTTGCATAATATAGAGTATCATGATTTTAAAAGCTTTCTTTCACTTTCAAGAAATGTGTGTCCTTTCATTCTTTTTTTCTCTTTTTTTTAAAATTTAATTATTAAAAATTTCCACCTCCTCCTCTCCTCCCATTTCCCTCCTACTCTTCTCCCCCTCCCTCTCCAGTCCTAAGAGCAGTCAGGGTACCCTGCCCTTTGGGAAGTCCAAGGCCCTCTCCCCTCCATCCAGGTATAGGAAGGTGAGCACCCAAACAGACTAGGCTCCCAAAATGCCAGTACATACAGTAGAATTAAAACCCAGTGTCATTATCATTGGCTTCTCAGTCAGCTCCCATTGTCAGCCACATTCAGAGAGTCAAGTTTGATCACATGCTCATTCAATCCCAGTCCAGCTGGCCTTGGTGAGCTCCCATTAGATCAATCAAACCTTCTCAGTGAGTGGACGCACCCCTTATAGTCCTGACTTCCTTGCTCATCTTCTCCTTCCTTCTGCTCTTCATCTGAACCTTCGGAGCTCAGTCCAGTGCTCCAATGTGGGTCTCTGTCTATATCTCCTTCCATTGCCAGATGAAGGTTCTATGGTGATATTCCAGTTATTCATGAATGTGTATATGGGAGAAGGCCAGTTCAGCCAACCTATCCTCTGGTGCTTGAAGGACCTAGGTGGGGACATCCCCTTGGACACCCCCTATAGCCAAGTCTCTTGCAAACCCTAAAATGTCTCCCTTAATTAAGATATATCTTTTTCCCTGCTCCCATATCCACTCTTCTTCTATATCAACAATTCCACTTCCCCAAGCTCTCCTCAATCTTCCCCTTCACCCTTCTCTCTCCCATCTCCCCTTACACCGACCCCATCCCCACCCCAGTGCTCCCAACTTTTGCCCAGCGATCTCGTCTACTTCCAATTTCCAGCAGGATAAATATATGTTTTTCTTTGGGTTCACCTTATTATTTAGCTTCTCTAGGATCACGAACTATGGCTCACTGTCCTTCGTTTATGGCTAGAATCCACTAACCAGTGAGTTATAAATATTCATCTTTTTGGGTCTGGGTTATCTCACTCAGTAAAGTGTTTTCTATTTCCATCCATTTGCATGCAAAATTCAAGATGTCATTGTTTTATACCACTGAGTAGAACTCTATTGTGTATATGTGCCACACCTTCTTTATCCATTCTTCCATTGAGTGGCTCCTAGGTTGTTTTCAGGTTCTGGCTATTACAAATAGTGCTGCTATGAACATAGTTGAACAAATGCTTTTGTAGTATGCTTAGACCTCTTTTGGGTATATTCCCAAGAGTCGAATTGCTGGATCCTGAGGTAGGTTGACTCTCAGTTTCCTGAGAAACCGTCACACTGATTTCCAAAGTGGTTGCACAAGTTTGCATTCCCACCAGCAATGGATGAGTGTTCCCCTTACTCCACATCCTCTCCAACATAGGTTATCATTGGTGTTTTTGATTTTAGCCATTCTGACAGGTGTAAGTTATTAAGAATTATTTTTTTAAATTTATTTATTTATTAAAGATTTCTGTCTCTTCCCCACCGCCGCCTCCCCTTTCCCTCCCCCTCCACGAATCAAGTCCCCCTCCCTCGTCAGCCCAAAGAGCAATCAGGATTCCCTGCCCTTTAAAAGTCTTGGTTAAGTTTAATGTGTTTTTTAAAACATTTTATAATGTCATAAACATATTGCTTACTCACTAGGTCAAATTTATACATAAAACTGAATTATGAGAAAATAAAATGATCACCAAATTAAATGACTTAGCTGATAAATCCTAGAAAAAAATTCTATAATCATTGATTCAAATTCCTTTTCCCTTGCTTGTTTACAATACTAGAGTTTAACCTGGTGATGTAGAAAACTCTAAAGAAACATTGCACACTGAGCTCTAGACCCTGTGATCTATGGATCCTAGAATATACTTATCAGATTTGACCCAAAAATGTGGAAACAGAACCCAACTGACCTTCAATTTGTTCTAAGTTCTTATGTTACTCTATAGTAGAGTAGTAGTATCATATCATTTTTCACTAGCCAGAAAAATATCAATAAAAAAGTATTGAGGTAGGTAAGCCATAAATAAGATTTGAACTGAGTTCATAAGATGATAAATAAAAGAACACTATATTGTGTCACAGAAGCAACATATGTTTAGAAAATTAATAATATTATCAATATTTCTGCCAAGCAAACAAAAGATAAAAGGAACTTAACAGAAATTGGAAAATAATACATATTATCTCAACTATCAGTGAAAGACAAAACATCATTAAAGAAGTGCTTGGGGGATATTATGCTATAAATTATTATGAAAATTTATAAGAAATTTATGTCCTTCTTATTGCATATGATATATGAAATTGTGCAATAAAGCATAAAAGCAAGTATCTGAAACAATTGATGACAAGTAATGTGCAATGACTGATGCACTAATAAAATTCTCCCATCTACTAAGACTGCAGGACAATTTATCTCATAATTGGATTTTACCATACTTTTAAGAGACAACTGATACGAACAGTTTCAGAAACTCTTCCATAAATAGTGAGTAAGAACATGTTCAATTTGGTCCTATCAATACAGCTTTAACCTACATACACACCAGATAAAATACAACTAAAAATTTAAAAATGGATATATACTTAAATATTTTAAAGCCAATTGCTCAATGGCATTTAAAAAAAACATCAAACAACATAATCAAGTTAATTTGCATAAGGCTGTTCACCATACACAGTCAGTATTAGAATATTGAAAAACATGAGGCTAAAACTATATAGTGATTTCAGCAGATGCAGAAATATTTTAACAATGTTATAAATATCCTCTTAAGAAATTTTTGATTAACTGAAAAAAATTAGACATCATACATTAAAGTAGTAATGGCTATGCATGACATAGGCAGTGTCACACTGAATACAGAAAACCTGAATGAATTCTCTCTAAAAAAAGGAGGATTCTATATTATTATGTAATACTTATATTCCTTATCAGCTGATTAATATTTGTGAAATAAATATAACCGAGATGATTGACAAAAGAGGGTCAAATACATCTTTTTTTACAGTGGTAATGTTAATTGTAAAAAATGGTCAATCAATAAAAACACCCAGATCATGAAAGCACTGGAATTTCCAAGGGACACATTGATGTCCAAGAAAGGGTAAAAGTCAATCTCGGGAAGACAAGGTAAGCTGCCCCAAATATTTTTCTTCTCTCTTTGTTCCTCCGATCCGTTCCCTTGGACTTCTCTCTAGCACTGCAACAGAATGAAAGCTTCAGCCTCCTTTCCTCCTTCCTCCCTGACTCTTTCTTCTGTGGAATGCACAAACCATCCCTTCTTAGCCTCCCTTCTATCCTCACCATTGTATACCAGGCTCCAGTTCAGGGAGACATCTCATGCTAAACCACACGTCACACATGCCAGAAGACCAAATAAGCTACCTTCACATCTTTTCCTCACTCTATGTTCATCCAGATCCAATGCCCCTGACTACTTTTTAGCCCTGTAACAGGTTAACACCTCATTTATTTCCCTCTGCTCCTGTCCATGTCTCCTGTTGATTCTACAGACTATCCTTTCATAGCGTCTCTTCCACAACTCTACATTCTATCCTGACCCCTATTTCTAACTCACTCTGACTATTAAACTGCCAGAGAGCCTGGTGAGCTTCCAATAGACCTTCTCCACTCACTGTTCCCCTAGAGCCACAAACTGAGCCCTAAAGAAAGTACTAGAATGAAAACCCCAACCCAAGGATGCTAACTGTAACCACAGGCAACAAATAACCCCCACCAACAAAAAAACAAAGAATAAAAACACACAAACACTATGACTGAAAAATAACAGGTATTAACAACAGCTTGTCATTAATATCTCTTAATATCAATTGACTCAATAAAAAGAGACCTATAAAAAGACACAGAACAGATATGAAAACAAGACCCAGCTTTCTGCTGTATACAAGAAACACACCTCAACCTCAAAGACAGACACTATCTCAGAGCAAAGGGCTGGGAAAAGGTATTCCAATCAAATGAACCTAAGAAACAAATGGGTATAGCTATCCTTATAGCTAACAAAATAGATTTCAAAAATCAATCAGAAGAGATGGAGAATGACACTTCATACTCATAAACTTTCTTCTTCTTTTCAAGATTCATTCCTCTATGTCCTTTAGTCAATATGTCTTCTTCAGAAATAGTGTCTTTTTATCTGGTTATGAGGGGCAGACAAGAGCAATAGCAATACATTGTGTTGTTTTAGGTATTTGCATGTGCCACCATGTTATCACAAATTTAGTAACAGTATTTCATTTAGTTGTCACAGCAATTTGATAAAATATGAGCTCTTAGTCACTATCACTAATTCATAAATTGTGGATACAAAGAAAGGAAGTTAATTTAATTTAAACTAGTTGTATTAAATTCTCTGGACAAACCTCAGGTTGCAATTTCTAATCGTTGTAAAAGCAAAAACTTTTGAAGGGAGAAATTTTATAAAGTGAAATATTACATGAGAGACTATTGAACTAAGCTACTGAAATTACTAAATTATTTCAGAAAAAAGTGGGAAATATAGAATAAGAGCATGTAGAATGTTTCTATTTAGGATATAGGAAGAAATGAGATAATGCAATATATTTTCCTTTAGATATGAATACAATATGGAGATGAGACTATGTTTTGGATTTGTCTTGGGAGTTGTACAAGCCCAAGGGTGAATGAAATACTTCAGTAAAATTGTGGGTCCCTTAGGAATTAAAGACAGATCTTCATTCAAGGTGTAAATAAAATCCTTTTAGTCCCTTCTTACACCAAGATTCTGTTCCCAAGGAAAGAGAAATAACAAGCTTTTATTTTCTTTAAAGTCTGATATATTATATTAATATTATTCCACTTACACAGAAACTTCTCCATACTTTAAAGTGACAAATAGACCAATATGAGGACTTTTGTTCTGTTATGAATACGTAGTGAAAGAGCATAATTAGCAAATCAAAGCTACAGATCAGAAATATTTTTAAGAAACTTCGCAAAAAAATCTTAGTAACAACAAAAGCCTCAAGCTATGAATCCTAGAATTTTCATTTCAAGCAATAATGCAGAAACACCAGTGTTTTCTGGTTCAACAATGGTGAGTTTATGAATGCTACATACCATAATGCCTTTGTTTCTGATAAACAGATGTCAGATATATGACAGGACCATGTCTTTCCTATTTATTAAACCTTGAAAAATAAGTAAAACTGACATAAATATGTTCCAGATACAAAGGAGAGATGTTTTTAAAATACATTAAAACTAAATTCCTTCAACAAGTAAAAAACTTTAAAGTTGAATTAGAAGTTGAATTCTGTGACTAACAGTAGTTAGTAACGGTGCCTATAGTCAGTGTCCTTACTTTTATTTACTTCAAAAATATTTTGATTCCTTTTCTACCACTGTCTAACCTAAACAGAGGACAATACTAATTGTTAAAGCTTCTATTGTTTGTTTTTTTTCTAGAAAGCAAGTTAATCAAGTAAAAGAAGAAATAATAAGATGAGATAAAGGTGTTTCTGCTCACTCACACCATCTTTATACCTTGGTTTGTGAACAGTCATGTTTACATGAAATGACCCATCCTTCCTTCAGGATTTAAGGAACTAAGGTACATTGAATACCTAACTAGGAAAGACTGTAATCAGTGAAACTCTATGGCACTCATAGTCATGAGAAAGGCTTATTCTACAGTTTGAAATTGGAGTAGACTTGAAGATTTCCAGTGACTATACATTGGTGGGATGAGATAAAATATGAAAAGAGCAAAATTGTTTTAAAGTATAACATGCTGTCCTACAGATTCCAATTGAAAAATAATGGCTATTGGAAATAGGTCTTTTGTGACTGAATTCATCCTGATGGGCTTAACAGACCAACCAAACCTTCAACTCCCTCTGTTCTTCCTGTTTCTTGTAATGTATATGGTGACTATGATGGGGAATTTGGGTTTGATAATTCTAATTGGACTGAATTCACATCTTCATACTCCCATGTACTTTTTTCTCTTTAATTTGTCTTTGATAGACCTCTGTTACTCTTCAGTGTTTACACCCAAAATGTTGTTGAACTTCATACTAAATAAGAATGTTATCTCTTATACAGGGTGTATGACCCAACTCTATTTTTACTCATTTTTTGTTATTTCAGAGTGTTATGTGTTAATGTCAATGGCCTATGATCGCTATGTGGCCATCTGTAATCCACTCTTATATAATATTGCTATGTCCCCTAAAATATGCTCATACCTAATGCTTGGTTCATACTTGATGGCATTTTCTGGTGCCTTGGCTCACACAGGATGCATGCTGAAACTGACCTTCTGTGATGCAAATATCATCAATCACTACTTCTGTGACATTCTTCCCGTGATGCAGCTCTCCTGCAACAGCACCTATGTCAATGAACTGGAGGTTTTCATTGTGGCAGGCATCAATATCATTGTGCCCAGTATCACCATCTTTATCTCTTATGGTTTCATTCTCTCCAGCATCTTCCGTATCAACTCTGCTGAGGGCAGGTCCAAAGCCTTTAGCACCTGCAGTTCCCACATAATTGCTGTTTCTCTATTCTTTGGATCTGGTGCGTTTATGTATCTTAAACCCTCCTCAGTTAGGTCTATGAATGAAGGAAAAATTTCTTCTGTCTTTTATACAAATGTGGTTCCCATGATGAATCCCTTAATCTATAGCTTGAGAAACAAAGATGTTAAAGTTGCTGTGAGAAAAACCCTGAGAAGGTGGAAACTATGATGGAAATAACTTCTCTACATATCTGTACCTATATGGAAGTTTACCTTTTTATTAAAATCTTAGATGAAATACATTTTCCTATTTTATTGTGCAATTATTAGCTATATTCTGACTTTTCATAATAGCTATTCCTTTCCTCTCCTCATTTAGTACAAATGATTTAACATGCTAAAGAGATCTAATCCAAAGCATTTTATTGTCATTATTGATAATTTTTCTTTAGAAAAAAATAATTATTCATTAAACTGTCAAGCAAATAATAAGATAATATTTTCCTAATGAATAGGGTGTCATATTTTTAATTATATTCCACTGAACTTACAAATGATAATATTTCTATTTTAATTTCCATTATCTGATTTCAAAGTTAATATCTCAGCAATAGACAAAATTTCACAAAGGCAATTGAATATAATCCATTTTGCTATTGTAAACACTGAGCTTTCTTCTTATATTTTTTATATTAATCATTGTACCAAAAATCATACTACATCATCCTCATATCTATTTTATATATTCTTCATATATATTTATGACATGGATAGTATACTAATGAGCAGCAATATTGATTATTAAGGTGTCTCAGTTATTCTAATGAAAATTCTCAGGACAAGGATGCCCTGTTATTATTCATGTTGTTTTTGTCAGTAATATGAAGGAAAAAAAATTCAACTGAAAAAGCTGACTGCCTTTGTTTTTAAATGAGCTTCAATTATCATTCCAGGGAGTAAATACTGATTTACTCTCTGCCAGAAAATAACTTAGTGGCTCTTTCTCTTGTGATTTAAGATATTTTAGAGGCAATCAGCTCAAAAAGTCACATGTTGTATAAAAACAATAGAAAACATAAATTTGAAATGTTTTAATGTGTTTGATATTTTAGAATGACAGTATCAGAAAAAAAGAAGAATAACTACATTCCTTGATGCTCTAACATACACAAAACCAGAATATATGAGGTCCCTCTCTAGCAGGGTTTAGAATATACATGGCAATGTAAATGCATATCTGTTCTGTGAGACATTGCAACTGCCTTCCACTTTCAAAGTTTTGAGAAAAGCTACAGTATACAATTGGCATAGGCTAATGATGTTGGGATGTGAGAAGAGAATGGCTATATTTGGGTGGAATAAAGAAATAAAAGAATGGACAGGTGAGATGGTTCCTCAGTTAAAGGCACCTGACACCGTGACTGATGACCTACGTTCAATCCATAGAACCTACATGATGGAAGGAAAATACAGATTCCCAGAGTTTTTCTCTGACTTCTGCACATGTACTATGGTAAACATTCACTACAATCAGCTAATTTAAGAATAAAAAAGAAATGACAATTGAAGCTCAAGTTAAAAATTTTGAAAATTAACGCACTACACTACCCAAATCTCCAATTAAAAGGCCTTAATTATAATGAAATTTCTAGATTTCACGAAGTAGGATAGGTTTAAATTATTGACTAAAGAGAAGTATTCATTTCTGAAGGTCAGTATTTGAGGACATTTAATCTCTAGACTTTTATTTGCTGGTTCTATATATTAGATATATAGTCAGTAAGATCCTGTATTTCAGCAGGGAAAATTTGAACCTCAAAATGCTAAACAAATAAATAAATAAAATAATTTGAAAGAAACTTTATGGTCATGTCAGAGACCAGGTTCAACAAAAATATCACTTTCTAGGATAGGGGCATAGGGATTAGAAAAATAAGTAAAGATAAAAAGGACACGAGAGAAAATAATAAAAGAGAAACATACGATAGTAAAGGGAGGGAGTTACTATCCCTCCAGTGAAAACTGAATAAATCCAGTGGATACTGAAATTACCCATGTTTAATTTCCATTTTTAAAATTCCCCTTTCCCTAAAAGGTAGGAGTAGGATAAAAAACTGCATTAACCTGATACAAGGAAATGAACATCAGCTGAAGGTTGCATGCTACATTCTAAGTTAAACATTCTGCAGCTAAAATAAGACAAATAATGCTTACACCTTAAACCAAACATTCTGTAGGCAAACCACTCCTCATTGTTATCACCCTAAGAGAGTATAGGAACTTCTTTGGATCCTTAGGCTTTTGTTTGAGGTAGAAACAGACCTACTTCTCAGTACCTGAAAAACAAAGTCTGGATATTAGCCACACCTGTTTAAAATAACTTTGTGAGAGCAGAAATCTCTGATCTGAATCTAGGAGAAAATAGGATCATGGTCAAACCCAAATTATTATATTTCTTTTCTAGAATAGGAGGTTGCATTATTTTACCCTCTCTTTGAGGAAACAGACCAAAAGACACCTGTGCTAAAACCAGTAATCAAAGAAAAATGAAACTTTTGTCTTGCAAACGATTCTCTATTATACTGTTTTTATTGAAACTTTACATTTAAGTACTGTAAAATTTAGTGTAAGTTCTTATTGGTATTTATTGAGCTCTACATTTTTTCTCTGTTCCCCTCCTTGCCTCTCCCCTTAATCCTCCCCCAAGGTCCCTGTGCTCCCAATTTACTCAGGAGATCTTATCTTTTTCTACTTTCTATTTCCCATGTAGATTATATCTATGTAAGTCTCTCTTAGTGACCTCATTGTTATCTAAATTCTCTGGGATTGTGATTTGTGAGCTGGTTTTCTTTGATTTGTGTTTGAAAACCACCGATGAGTGAGTACATATGATAATTGTCTTTCTGTGTCTGGGTTACCTCACTCAAAATAATGTTTTTTAGCTCCATCCATTTTCCTGCAAAATTCAAGATGTTGTTATTTTTTTCTGCTGTGTAGTACTCCATTATGTAAATGTACCACATTTTCCTTATCCATTCTTTGGTTAAGGAGGCATTTAGGTTGTTTTCATATTCTGGCTATGACAAACAAAGCTGCTATGAACATAGTTGAGCACGTGTTTCCTAATATTTTTAAAGACAACCAAAAATGTAGTCTTTTATCCTTTTTCTAGTTGTTTGATTGTGTGTGTGTATAACTTTTCTAACAAAGTCCACACACCTCTTTTGAGACCAGGCTCTCATTGTTCTTTAGTACACAAATAATTGTAAACTAGGTCTCCAAAGACATCATAGGACTATTCCTGTCTTCCCCTTCCTAGTGCTAATTATGAGTGCATATGCCACCACACTCATCTTTCACACATTTGTTCTGGGGATATAACAGTTGTTCTTTTACTTCCAGAACAAGTGTTTAACATTCTAATTATTATTAAAATTTGTATTTAGAATATAAGGAAGTATAGGTGATTATATACAAAAAGTTATGCTTTAGTCATATGACGACGACTACAACTAGTATTGCCACTGTTGCTACTGCTGCTATGTGAGAGACATAAACAGATTGAAGTCTGCACACTGAGAGATAAAGCAGACATCGTAGAATTCATATTAACCCACAAACCTATGAACACCTGATTTTTGACAAAGGAGCCATTCCACTACAATCAGGAACAAGACAAGGCTGTCCACTCTCTCCATACCTCTTCAATATAATGCTTGAAGTTCTAGCAATAGCAATAAGACAACATAAGGAGATCAAGGGGATTCGAATTGGAAAGGAAGAAGTCAAAGTTTCATTATTTGCAAATGATATGATAGTGTACATAAGCGACACCAAAAACTCTACCAAAGAACTCCTACAGCTGATAAACACCTTTAGTAATGTTGCAGGATACAAGATCAACTGCAAAACATCAGTAGCCCTCCTATACACAAAGAACAAAGAAGCAGAGAGGGAAATCAGAGAAACATCACCTTTCACGATAGCCACAAATAGCATAAAGTATCTTGGGGGTAACTCTAACCAGGGAAGTGAAAGATTTATTTGACAAGAACTTTAAGTATTTGAAGAAAGAAATTGAAGAGGATACCAGAAAACTGAATTGTTTTAATAGATGTTTTTGTTCCAATAGTAAGCTGATAATATTGCCTAGTATTATTGATATATGATAACCAACTAGCATCTGGTAGAAGATTAGCCAAGTCAAAAGTAGCAATGACTTTACATATGCTGTACTTCCCTTTATCAGCCCTCCCTAGTTAATAAAATCTTCTCCTTACCCTATACCATTTCTATTCCATACTCTACCATACCATATTAATAACATTAACCATTCATCTTCTGCTCTGATGAAGGCTAAGAGTAATACTAGTCTAAGAGCATAAGCATAAACATGTGGAATGCAAATGAGATGTTCATTTAGCAAATTATTAGTAAGAAACTTCACCCAGGGACTGTGATTTCCCAAAATATTAGATTTAAAACAGGTTTGCACTATCAGGCATATATCATTTCCCACAAAGTGAGCCTCACATCCATTCATGGAATAGCTTTTACCATTTTCCCTGAGCACCATGCCACTATTATATTAATGGATACTTTTTTGCCTGGTTGGAAAGCTTTGTATATAGCTGCGCAAGATCTTGCAGGATCTGATTCAATAATAAAGAGGATTTTGAATAAGAGTGGACTTCCTCTACTTATCATTCTCCTCGTGTCATGACTCTTGTTTGTTTTCAGCCTCTATATCTTCTTCTGACTTAAGATGCTGCTACAGAAAGACCCTGACTGCATTCAGACTGCTTAACTATAAACTGTGTGACACACAGACCTTTGAGCTGCTGTCTCGATGATTATAATTGATTGTTCAATCTATGGAATGCTGTTAGAAGAGCAAATTCTTAAATTAGGAAAAAAAAGGAGAAACTGCAGGCACAATATAAAATTAATTAATTACTTTGTTAAAAAGAGTTATTTATTCCTTTATTTGCAATATAGCTGTCATTTATTACCTGCCCTATTGACAAAAGTAGATTTTTAGCCTTTATGAGTACATGTACATGATTTTGTCAGGGAGATATCAGCTCTATATGATGATTGCAATTTTTTAGTTAAATAATAAACATTTGCTACAATTACCAACAATATTATCTATGACTACAGTTTCTTTTATGAAAGATACTTAGCTAAGCATTAGCTGCCTCCAAGAGAAAGATATTTAAATTAACAACTTAAGAAAGCTATGATTGTATTTATAATTGATAGTTTGCGTGAAAGCAATCCATTTAGTGAGTTTTTAAATTTATCATTTATTCATAGGCATACTTTATTTTCTTTGTATTATTTATATAGCAAACAAAATAGTGGTTTAACCTAATTAATTTTCATAAACACACCTCATTGCACTAATTTCCTGCTAATCAGCATTGTCCCCACAGACGCTTATCCATCATCTTTCATGTCATGGAATTTTTACATATCACTATATGGCTCCATATATATTTAATATTAGATTCTGCAAATGAGAAAATCAAGATGTTTGTGTCTTTTTCCTTACTTTATATTCCGCTCTTCTTTGTCCCCAACCCATTTGCTTTCTTTCTCTATATATACTGTTTCATTCAGCTTCATGTCATATGCATTTAGGTCTAGATCCTGAACATGACAGAAAATTATGAAATTAGTCTTCTGAGACTTATTTATTTAATTTAACCAGAGGATTTTCTGTTTTATTTATTTTCCTACAACTAACCAGGTGTTCTTTATTACAGGTAAATCAGCTCCATTGAGTTTATAAATACCACATCTTCCACATTCATTCAGTCATCCACTGCGGAACATCTGGGCATTTTCCATTTATTGACTGTTGTACCTAGTACTATAATAAACTTGTTTGTGCAAATGGCTCAGTGGATTATTGTCTTTAATTCCTCTGAGTTTATACAAAGGAGTATTGTGACCTTAGCAAGCTTTGGGGTTGTTGTAGATGTAGCTCTCTCTTCCAATCACCATCTTCTACAGTTAAGAATTTAAACTGTAGACTCTGATAATTTGTCATATGACTGAAAGCCTAATTATATCTATGGCCTGAAGGGTGGTACATGACATTATTGCTGTCCATGTAGCAATCAGCATAAGATTTCTGTATAGCAAGACACTTCCTGATAGAGAATAGGGGCATACTACATACTATGAAGCACAAGATTATGCAGTAATTATTCAGCCATCATTTCATAAGCTCAGCCCATCAGAATTAAGGATTCTGTTGGGATTAAACCAAGATGTAAGGTATGTTGGAGTTATTGCCTTTTGAATGAATGCACTGTTTCTTGCTGTAGATTTCTTGTTGTAGCTTATTATCATCTGTTACATATTTGGGGTTTATTTCCCACAGTTCAGCTCTATTTGATTATTGGACACAACTTGCCCTATGCATTTGTCATATATTGATAACCCTAGTTATCTGGGAAAACTGTCACAGAGTCAAAAACCTGTGACCCACCACCAGGTCTTTGTTCCTTTCTCCAATGTAAATATAGAGAGCTGCCTTCCTTCAATTATATTTATTGGCAGTCATTTGGTCAGCCTTAAGTATTCAGGCAAAAGTGTTTCAAGGACACAGAATTACTACATACTGAAAATTGTTGAATCATTGCTACTTAAATAGATAGAAAATAAGCATGCCCTGGTTTTACCTCACTTGCAGATAAGAAAAATGATAACCTAAACTAACTTTGCATTAAAAGAATCTTAACTCCTTGCACTTAACCTTCACCTTGGTCTGGTAACCCAAGATTTTAGCTTTGGGAATTACTGCTTTTGTTTAAAATAACAAGAAAGGTATTCAGCCAATTTCTTTATCCTCAGAGGAAAAGTAAACATTCATACAGATTGGCTGAAGACTTCCACCACCAAGTCAGGTTTAGTTTCTTGTACAAACTAATCATAAATTCTCCCTTTGTCTATAACCTTAAGCAATGGGTGTTATCCTTAGACATAAGAAACTTTTTTAAAGCAACTGAATATAGCAAAAGTGCAGTAGCAGACAGAAAGCTTCACGTGCTGCTGCTTTATGCAGGTTGCCTAGCAACCTCAGTAGCTTACCCTGCCCTTTGGTAAAATGGAGTATGAGAGCCACTTGGAAGCAGAACTTGGAAACATAACAGTTTTTAATTTATCCCTAAAATCTACTGATTAATAAATTCTTAGCTTTATACATAGCCACACTTAAAAAAAGTAGACACGCACACTATATCTTTCTTTTAGATTCATTGCTGATTAATCCCTAGTAGTCTTCATGGAGGAACATTCACTACTGCCATAAATGATAGCTTACAATCTGTGTGTGAATCTTATATACATTCACAACACTGAAAACCTCAATTCTCACATTGCATTGCCAAAAGAATTACTTTTGCAAATGTTTATGTACCGATACCCTTACTGCAGGAGGAGAATTTTTTTTTTTTAGAAAAATATAAAGATGAACAGAAAGATCTTGTTGTGAGAAGATCCTTTTTCTGTAGCTCTTAGATTTTCATTCTTTTGCTTACTGTAGCATCTCTTCTTAGAAAAGACTTCTAAGGCTGGCCCTTCAAAGCCTTTGATAGGGGCATAACATTTTTGATTCTGTTAAAATTGAATACAAGTACCTTGTCAGTCACTGGAAGGAAATGTCCCCATCGGCTTTAAAAGTTTTTGAAGACATATGGTTTTCCTGGAATACAAACCAGTACCACAGTCTCCTTGATTATTATATACTCTCATCTATAAATGTTCTGCTCTATAATGATCATGTTGGTCAATGTCCATTCTTATCCCCTGGGAATCCCCAACTGACTGTGTTATAAACTCTATCATTTGCGATATGCTGTGTGTTCATTTTCTGGGTTAGTACCAGAGAATCAAGGCTATGAAATCTATGTGGCAGGGGTGATGTAGGTGGGGCATTTGATAGTTATGTTTTATGGTCTTTTATAGTGACTTCCATCATGGCTGTAGTAATGTGTATATCCAGCAATGAGAAATAAGAGTTTCACGTCTCCCATCTTCTACAATATATATTTTCTGCTGTTCGTTATTTTTTTTTTTGTCAACTGACATTCTGACTGAGGTAAGGAGTCTCAATGCTGTTATAATTTGTGTTTCCATGGTGGCCAAGAATGATGAACTCTCCCCTCCCCTCTCTGTCACATACACACACACACACACACACACAAACAAACAAACAACATCTGTACTATACTATTGAAATTGAAAACTGGATGTTTAATTCATTTATCTATTTATTGACTGAATAATTGTGTATTGACATTTAATACTTTGCAGTTTTATACAGTACAAATATCTACTCCCTTTTGGAAAAAGTGTTTGCAGAAATTCAAAATTTCTAATAGAAAACCTATAAAAATTATCAAAATCATTTTTAACAAAGTGGCAGGATACAAAATCAACTGATAAAAATCAGCAACTTTCCATACATCAATAGCAAACTTCCTGAAAAACAGATATGGAATCATTCTTATTCACAATAGCTTAACAATATCCCATGCCAGAAAGTAGAGTGTGGATGGGAAAAGGGCACTGTACATAAAACCTTAAGAACTCATGTCTGGGACCCTTATCATCTGTTCATGTTCTATTTTCCAAAGGTTTTACAGATTTCCCAAATATAACCACCAGTTGGAGAACATGTAAGTTCATAGCCTTCATTTAACTCAAATGCTTCTCTGATTAATTTTGTTCAGATGACTTTTATATGGATGAAGATAGGGCACTAAAATTCCCAACTATTACTGTTTTGGAGTTATCCTGTGTTTTTTAATCTAGTAATACATATCTCATGAAATGAAGTAGATCAATCGTGTGTGTGTGTGTGTATGTAAACTAAAATGTAACCTTAACAGATTGTTCTCATAGTCAACATACTGACAAGCAAAATACATTTCTTGGTGGCAACAAATAGATTGATGTTGACATACAAAAGAGTTCCACACTAGTCCAGAATGGAGCATAACAAAGTTTTTTTTTATTATTATTATTAAAGGGTGAATTCACTGAAAGTGTAGTGATCCACAGTCCAGTGTGTGCTTGGAACTGGAACCAAATCCAGCAGCCAAAAGGGGTCCACTCACATTTTACCTCCTCATTTAAAGTACATGAGACCAAACTCAAAGTGGGCCAGTATCTTTAAGGCTATTGGATGAAGAGTTTCCACAGTACCTCCCCTTTTGTATAAATAAGAGAGTTCTAAGCCAATACAAAACTATATACAATAAAAATTTCAAGAATAAAAATTAGAATTACAAACAGCATGAACAACATCAGGCAAGAAACATATGCTAAATGTTTCAATGACTAGTCAATCTAAGAAGTAAGTCTACATCTTATATGAGAAATGGCTTGGCTAAGTCATGAGAGGAAAGTAACCATGACTATCTAGTCTTCAAACTTATCAAAGACCTGAGAAGGACAATAATGTTACTTGAGTAAACAGGAAGTCCAATCAAGCAACTTTCAAAAGCTGCAAGAAATGACAGAGACAAATGGCTACCTGTGCAATGACCGAAAGTCTTATTTGCATTGTTGAGGCAACTAACTTTGGCTAAGGCCACCGACAGACCTGACAGACCAATTTCAGAGGCAGGAAAAATTTCAAAACCATCTTACCCTGTCTTGGCAAGGTTTGGCCATCTTTTTGCTTGTATCCTGCTTGCACAGTCATGATACCATGCATTTTGTAAGGGGTCAAGGCGGGGCAGTTCTTTGCCCAAAGACAAGTTTTGCCAAGAAAACAAGCTCCAAGTGGAGTGTCTTTAATGCTCAACATTGTCTCAGGAATAGATCACTGCTACTAAAAGCAATCGTGTCTCACGTCAACAGTATCCTAAATTATCTAAATGCCATATACTACAGTTCTTTGAATTGGGTCAAGATTACCTATCTATGAGGAATACAATATCTATACATATAAAGAACCTGTTTAGTCTAACTATAAGTGTGATAAAAATGGATGACTATTAACCTATAATTTTATTACCTCTATAGCTTAAAGACTAAGGCTTCACAGTAAAATATTAAATAGTCTTTAAACAAATGTACAGAAAATGAGGTCAATGACCTCAAAATACAAACAATATATAAGTATTTTTATTAGAGGTAGAAATGTGTAGTGCAATATGATATATGTGTATATATATATATACCCTAAAATTGCAACAATATACAAAATATCTTAAGCAGAGGTAGAAGGACAATGCATACAATATGAAAAAAATAATTTTGCATAGGTGAAAAAGTATTGTAAACAGAAATAGGAACATATTAGATATCACAAATATAATTTGAATTTGTATCAAAATACAAAAATCTATACCAAGACAAGTTATTTATAAGTAATAGATCAAAAGTATTCTCATTATAACAATTAGTGTAAGTAAGCTCACACTAATCTATTATCCCATCCAATCCTTCTTTTTTTCCAAAAGAAGTCCCTGAGCCTACATAATTTCCACCCCAACCCTAAACCCATTTATAACCATCCCCTAGTAGATGTCGTAAAACCCAAGGACAAACTTTGTTGGGAGAGGGGACATCGTCTTCTAGAATTATTTCCAGCTGTAATGGGACAATGTTATTTCTATGGGATCCTGTAAAACTAAAATGATGGTTAAGTTTCAAGATTACTGACTGATACAATTGCAAATAGTTTTGGAGTAATCAGCTGGGTTTTTCTGAGGTTCTTATTTGAAGTTTTGAGCAGAACATTATAAGAAGAGGCACCATGTCAGCTAGTCAAGTTAAAATCACCTTGAGCAGTTTGTAACCCAAAACCGATCTTAAAGTTGTGTAATCAGCATAGTGACATCATCCCAACCAGGTGAAATCGTTGTTATGGGCCTCACCTTCTTCCTGGAAATGTCAAAGATTACTACAGGAAAAATTATAGTTCATTGTGGAAAACATAAACATTATTTGTATAGACATATATTCAATGAAAGGTACCATAGAGACAAATAGGTATGGGGATAAGTAAAATTTTCCTAATTATTTCTTCCATCTGTACCATACCAGGTGACTCCTGATATGAATCAGAAACTCTGAACTTTTTTTTAATAACATGCCCATATTTAGAGAAGGATAGCCACTGTCCAACAACAAAGCCAGCTTTGATTTTTAAGTGTGTCAGAACTATCATTATCCTGAGAAGTAGGGAGATATGTATGTTTAGATAGTAAAATTGTACCCTGCAGAGGATATGGTTATAATAAGTTAGATTTCTCTTTGCTTGGTGACTCTTTCTTGATAGCTATTTTTTCTTTTTTAGGCATCTACATGTCCAAGATCTTTTGAATTTTGAGGATGGGTATTTCCTGTAAAGACAGGAACAGAACACTGTCCCAAACCTAATGAAGTTTCTTTACCACCTGTAGGATTGTCACCTCTGTGGATGAGTTGTCATTTCTTTTTCTCAAGAGGTTTCTCTTTTTCAAATAGAATCTTTATTAATTTTGATGGCGTTCATAGCACTTCTTCTCATGTGGAAACTAAAATGAAACCCCTTTACCAACATAGCACATCTTCTGGCTTCCATTGTGAGATCAGCACATTCTTGATTTAATTCAGAAGTTTTTTCTGTTATCCAGTGTCTCTCTGCTGATTGTTCCTTTCTCATTAGCATTAAGAAAACTCAAGGTTAATAAAGCATTGTGCAATCTATTTCTGGGTATATATTTCATCCCTTTCTGATTGTTTAATATATCATTTATAGTTTGATTTTAATAATAACTGCCTGACATGTAGGATTGTGTGATAGACCTGTACTATGCTTTATATTATAATAAGCAAAAAACTGTTTCATTTTCTTAGAGGCATATGCCATACCATTGTCTGTCTTTATTCTTGCAGGTATACCCACGATGGCCATAATTTCTAGTACATGTGTGATTACTGAATCATTCTTTTCCAGACTCAAAGAAGTTGCCATTGAAATCTTGAACAGGTGCCAATGAATATATTTTAATTTTCTAATATTTTGATTTGTGAATATTTCTAATGTTTTCATCAAATCAAATAATTTGTTTCTCATTTTGCACATGTGATTTCAAGGTATTACATTTTTCCATTATTGATATTTTTCTCATCCTTGGATATTATTTGGATGGTGTGTAGATTGCCTTCCTGGAGAGATATTCTATCTGCTAACTTACATAACTTTTTAACAGATTTTGATTGTCAATTTCAATAGTATTAATCCTTTCAGATAATCCCTCATCAGTATCATTTTTAAGGTTTCATTACCCGCTGACGTGGATTGAACTTTGCCTATCAAATTAAGGATTTTATTTTCAATAGTATGAACCCTTTCAGCTAAAGCCTCTATCCTTCCTAAAAGTTTCTAGTGCTTAAATCTGTTATCGAACCATTTCTTTAAGGATATAATATAAAGAACAAAGGTAAGTGTCATGAACACAAAAATATATGTACAAGTTAACTCATATAAATCTTGTAGAATTCCATTTACAATAGAAACAAAAAGGCTGATAAATTCCTAGATGCTGATATTTTCTGCAATTATCTTGGGGTTGGGTTACATTTTTCAAATTTATTTATCAAATTAACTTACCACCATTATAATTTTCAGAAAATTGTTGTAGATGTAATAATTTTGAATGGCCAGCAGGTGTCACAGTTGCGGCAGTAAGGCAGGTCCTAGATCAGGACCTGAATTCCCTGAATTAATTACTAACAAATTTAGTTAACTACTTAAGAGCAGTGTTCCCATATATGAAGAATCTTATGTTCAGCAGAATATCAAAGAACCTAGAGCTTGCAGGACGTTGCGAACTGCGAGGTTACAGGCCTGAGCTCAGGTCAAGAATTTGTGGATCCAAACTAGAAATGAAAGCCCAATTAGCCCATGCTCTGGTGTCAGAATTGGGCCTGACCAGAGCAGCCCTGGCAGAAGCCAGAGAAGCATTGGACAAGTTTCAGCAAAAAGCTGCAGGCAAGAGTAAGTCAGCCACTTAGTAGGCAGGATGAAGCCACACAGGTGAATTGACAAAAAATTAACATGTCACCGCAAGACAGACCTACTAAATGGTGTGCAGTTGTGTGCCAGAGGATAGTTCAGCTGCGGGGGGGGGGGGGGGG
>NW_026068218.1:51530-55450 GCF_014885135.2 Alexandromys fortis
TCTCTGTCTCTGTCTGTCTGTCTCTGTCTCTGTCTCTCTCTCTTTCTCTCTCTCATTATCTATCTATCTCTCCCAGATAGCTCAGTTGGTCTTCAATACATACTGAAACTGCAAAGTAGTAGGCGAAAATATCAATGCCATTGAAGGATCGAATATGCTAGCAATACAAGGGCAAGCAGGCAAAGAGTAAAAGCTTACTTCTTCTGTGTTGTTGTACAGGCTTCCAGCAGAAGGTGTGACCAAGGTCAACAGTGTTTGCTTTGTACTTCAAAGGTCCAAAGTAGAAGTGGACTTTAGATCAAGCAAAAACTAATCTCTCATAGGTGTGCCCTCAATTTCTGAGATGTAGTCCATTCCAGGTGGTAATAAGTTGACAACCAAGATTAGGATCAGGAGGGAGACAAGAGCAGGAAGCCAAAACTGGAAGCCAGCTTATCATATTTCAAATGGTTTAGAATGTTAGATACTTCCCCTTGAATGCTGGCTCTTTCCTGGGTGGTGCCACGTGTTTACGTCAGGTTCTACCTGCCTCTTTTTGTGATTTAGATTAGCATATTATCATTGTCCTTCCCTATGGAATTTCCCAACTGTGTCTGTAAAAACTAGAAAACTCCTCAAGATCAACGCTTACTTTTTCTCTTCCTCTTCTCACTACTCCTACTTCTTCCATTTACTCCACTTTCTTCTCTTTATTCTGCCTTTCTTCCATGCCCGTTTTACTTCACTTTCTCCCCTTGCATAAAAAATAAAGAAAATGCAGAGGTAATGTACTTGAGTTAATTTTTTTTTCCCTCAGTTCCATGCCTGCTGTACACCTCCAATTCTGAGCCCTGGGGAGGTACTGAGGCTGGTACTCAAGGCCTCAAATAAAAGACCATTGAATACAACCCATTTTGTTGTTGTAAACATTGATCTTTTTTGGTATATTTCTTTATATTCATCATTTTAACAAAAACTCACACCATATTTTTCATATATATTTATACCACGGATAGTATACTAACGTGCAACAAGATGGACCATTAAATTTGAAAGACCCCTGGAGTGGGGAGACTCTCACTCAAGTCTCGGGATAACACGACCTCCCAGGAACTCACAAGAGATTGTCCTTGCTGCAAACACACAAGGTTTATTGACAGGACAGAAACCAGTGCACTGAGGCCAAAACTCATTTTCCACACAGGGACCCTGAGTAGCTGGGAGAAGGAGTATTTAAGGGAAGAAAACATAATGTTTCCAAAGGGGGTAGGGAGGGTATCATTGGAAAATTTTGAAAATACCAGTGATCATTGGAAAATTCTTAAATTCCAATGATAATCACAAGGGGGTAACTCCCTGTTTCTCAAGATTATTCTCAAGATTACAATCTAACTTTGTGGTCAGGTAGTTCCTGGAACAGAGTCACTAAACCGGTTAACCTTGATTTTTGGTTCTTCTCTCCACGACTTAGAGATAGAGATAGAGATAGGGATAGGGATAGGGATAGGGATAGGGATAGGGATAGGGATAGGGATAGGGATAGGGATAGGGATAGGGATAGGGATAGGGATAGGGATAGGGATAGGGATAGGGATAGGGATAGGGATAGGGATAGGGATAGGGATAGGGATAGGGATAGGGATAGGGATAGGGATAGGGATAGGGATAGGGATAGGGATAGGGATAGGGATAGGGATAGGGATAGGGATAGGGATAGGGATAGGGATAGGGATAGGGATAGGGATAGGGATAGGGATAGGGATAGGGATAGGGATAGGGATAGGGATAGGGATAGGGATAGGGATAGGGATAGGGATAGGGATAGGGATAGGGATAGGGATAGGGATAGGGATAGGGATAGAGATAGAGATAGAGATAGAGAGATATAGATATGTAGGTAGGTAGGTAGGTAGATAGATAGATAGATAGATAGATAGATAGATAGATAGGGGGGGTCTGAATTTATCCGGGTCTTTCAAATTGTGTCAGGTATTCTAGTAAAATGTCTAAGGAAAAGGATGTTTTTTTTTTATTATTACTGAGTTTTGTGTCAGTAAATGCGATGTAAAAAAATGAAAGAGCAATTTCGTTTTGAAAGCTAACTGCCTATGTTTTTAGATGAGCTCACTTATCATTCCTCAGGGTAAATACTAATTTATTTTCTGCCAGAAAATAACTTAGTGGCTCTTTTTGCTGTGATTTATGTTATTTTAGAGGGAATTGGCTCAAAAATCCAGGTTTTGTACAAAACTACAAAAAATGAATTTGAATTTTTTAATATGTTTGATATTTTAAAATTATAGTATAGGAAAGAAAGGAGACTAACAGCATTCCTCTATGCTCTAATAGAAATTCAGAATATATGAGGTCCCTCTCTAACAGGATTTAAAAGAAATATTCCAATGTAAATACATATCTGTTCCATGAGACACTGTACTGCCATCTACTTTCAAAGTATTTAGAAAAGCTACAGCCCACAGCCAGCATGTGCTAATGATTTTTGGATGTGAAAAGGGAATGGCTACATTTGGGGAAATGAAAGAGTGGACAGGTAAGATGGTTAATCAGGTAAAGTCACCTGTGGCCGAGCCTGACGACCTACGATCAACCCCCAGAATCTACATGATGAGAGGAAAATACTAATCCCAAAGTTCTCCGATGTTCACACATGTACTGTGGCATGCACACACCACTCATAAAATAATTAAGCATTTAATTAAACAATTAATTAATCAAGAACAAGAAAGGAATAATAATTGAAGTGCAAGCTAGTAATTTTGAAAATAAATGCACCAACTATCCAAATCTCCAAATTAAAAAGCTATCTGATTTTGGTGTAGCTATAAAACTTTTCCAAGAATTTGTAGCAAAAGTCTATTAGAGTAAATTGGGAACTTTTGAACTTCTAGAGATTGAAATCTGCTAATCCTGGACTATGAAGCCTGTTAAAGACCTGTCTGTACCTTGTGTTGTCCAATGTTCTTTAGACAGATCTGGGAGGAATAGATGAGCAAAAAACAAGACACTTTTGGCCAGCAGGCAATCCCAAATCCTCTCCTTGTCCTTGGAGAACATCAGGCTTAGAGGCAATATTTGCCATTAGCTGTTGAGTGCAAGAGGACCAAAGATTTTTTTTTTTTCTTGTGAGGGGAAGAATGTCTTACCTGGCTTGGCAGACAAAGCAGATTGATTCCCTGAGAAGAAAGCCGATTTTGCTTTTGTGTGGGTGCTTTGCAATCCAGAGGAAGCCTGGAGACACAGGTTGTCTTCTTGGAGGACACACAGGATGCTGTAAAGACTGGCTTATCTCTATGTTAAAAACTCTTATTTGAAATGCCATGATCTCATGTCTGTAAAGGCACTTGAAAACCACGTGTTATTATTTGGTATTTTAGCTGTTGTAATCTGGAAGTACATACAAACACCAAACTGAAATTTACATTAAAAAACACAGTTACATATTTATATAAACATATGTTGTAACCACATTATACTAGGCATTGCAAGAGAGAACAGAAACATAGTGATGAAACACTTTTATAGAGTTTAGAGTGGAAGGAAGGATGGGGGGAAAAGTAGATTTCTCAGTAGGGAAGATTTGTTGTCAGCATAGAAGGTGGGGCAGCACTGGTTAGAGAGCAAAGACACAGAGACCAGGGAAACAGCTGGGAAAGGTGGGGCTGCAGCAGTCAGAGCTTCCAAGGCAGCCCTGGAAAATGGAGCGTCCTGTTGGTGACTGGCCCAGAAGCTGATGGGCAAGTGCATTCCAGAAACCAGCACGCCATGTCTCTGTTACTGATAGGAAAGTGCCCTTTGTGGCAGCCGTTTTTTGGGCGCACAGTGGCTGAGCACCTTGGAAAGGAGGGTTGGATTTCCAGAACAGCTTGGCAGTGGGGCGGAACTGTGTGTGTGTGTGTGTGTGTGTGTGTGTGTGTGTGTGT
>NW_026068218.1:56916-65871 GCF_014885135.2 Alexandromys fortis
TTTTTTGCCCGGCAATCTTGTCTACTTCCCATAGCCAGGAGGATAACTATATGTTTTTCTTTGGGTTCACCTTCTAATTTAGCTTCTTTAGGAAATCAAATTATAGACTCGGTGACCTTTATTTAAGGCTAGAAACCAATTATGAGTGAGTACATCCCATGTTCATCTTTTTGGGTCTGGGTTACCTCACTCAGGATAGTGTTTTCTATTTCCATCCATTTGCATGCAAAATTCGAGAAGTCATTGTTTTTTTACCGCAGAGTAGTACTCTAATGTGTATATATTCCACACTTTCCTCATCCATTCTTCCATTGAAGGACATCTAGGTTATTTCCATGTTCTGGCTATTACAAATAATGCTGCTATGAACATAGTTGAACAAATGCTTTTGTCATATGATAGGGCATCTCTTGGGTTTATTCCCAAGAGTGGCATTGCTGATCCCGAATTTCCTGAGAAACCGCCACACTGCTTTCCAAAGTGGTTGCACAAGTTTGCATTCCCAGCAGCAATGGATGAGGGTACCCCTTCCTCCACAACCTCTCCAGCAAAGGCTATCATTGGTGTTTACCCCAGCAGCACAGACATTAAGGGCAACATTGAATAAATGGGACCTACTGAAACTGAGAAGCTTCTGTAAAGCAAAGGACACTGTCACTAAGACAAAAAGGTAACCTACTGACTAGGATAAGATCTTCAACAACCTTGCAACAGACAAAGGTCTGATCTCCAAAATATATAAAGAGCTCAAGAAACTAGACTTTAAAATGCTAAATAACCCAATTTAAAAATGGGGCACTGAACTGAACAGAGAATTCTCAACAGGAGTTCAAATGGCCAAAAGACACTTAAGGTCATGCTCCACCTCCTTAGCGATCAGGGAAATGCAAATCAAAACAACTTTGAGATATCATCTTACACCTGTCAGAATGGCTGAAAATACCTTTGTATGAGGAAGGGGCCACCTGTGAACATTGGATGCTGTGAACTTTGCTGGTAAACAGATTAATAGAGATGGGTTAAATTAAGGTGTAAGAGTTAGCCAATAAGAAGCTAGAGCTAATGGGTCAAGCAGTATTTTAATTAATACAAATAGATAATAATACAAAGCAAAGTAATTCATGACCACAGACCTAAGAGGTACCTAAAGAAACCCTACATATTGATGAGAAGGTTAAACACACCTATAAAATTATGGAAAAGAGTAAACTTTACTAGAATACCAAAAAACAAGTGAGGATTAGAACTTTGTCAAATATAAAATTATAATAATTTATAAATTCTTATTTATAACTTATACATTAATTATAAAATTATAATATACGAAATAGGCAGGAATTAAAATATGACTTTCAAAAATGTTAGGAATGTTGTGGTCTCATTTCTTAAAGATACATGCTGGCAGACTGGGTTAAAATAAATTGCATATTGCTTCCAAGAAATGCACATTCATGGAAATAGCCTTGAGTGATAGTCTAGAAATATGAATTCCAAACAAATGCAACTGAGAAAGAAAACAAGTTAACTAGAACTGGTATTTTAGAATATGGATTTCAATGAAAGAATTTTCAGAGTTATATAAAAGACCAGTCCCTGATGTGGGAGTCCCCTCTGTGTGCTGTCATTACGATTAATAAATAAAGAAACTGCTTTGGACCCCATAGCAAGGCAGAACTTAGATAGGCAGGGAAAGCTGGGCTGAATGCTGGAAGAAAAAGGGCAGAGACAGTGAGATCCATGGAGACACTGCCAGAGTCAGACATGCTGAAACTTTGCCGGTAAGCCACTTCCCACGTGGCCATACACAGACTAATGGAGATGGGTTAAATTAATATGTAAGAGTTAGACAAGATCTTATGTATAGTAAGTCAGATAAACATGGGATTTAAAACTAAATAAAAGGAAAAACTGAAACATTGTCAAAATTTTGCTCAATGACTATTTTAGATGGTTATTAGAAAATTACCTACTGTATTTTATTGAGATATATAGGTAAAATTATCTGAGAGAACTTTAATAAAAATTTTAGAGAAGAAAAAAATTGGAGGAAGACAACCAAATATCACATTGTCCAAAAAATACAATTCAGTAAAATCAAGGGCAAATTAGATTAAAAACAGAGTGGTTGTAGTAAAATCAACAAGCACCAGAAATTTCTTGTTGATAACTCTAGGCATATTTTCACTTGGCTCAAGAGTTAATCCTATTCAAATATAAATATGAGTTTAATAATTTATGCCTTCAAGTGTTTTCCACCAAACAAGCACAAACCTGTGAATACCAGAAGGACCTATATGTCCTGATCATAGATGACAGTAAGTCCAACAGAACAAAGGCTTTCATTTGACTTAATTAGACGTTAACTTGAAAGCAGCAGAGGTACATTGTGCATTTTCTTGGTGCACAGGTGGGTTAGAATGTATTTCGAGGATTTTTTTTTTCAATCATAAATATTAACTAATTGCAGTGTGAGTTTTATTAATGCTTTTTATTAAAGAGCCTTGCTATTCAGATAAAAGAATGCTTCAATTAAGCCAAGGATTTTTAGGTTTTCTCTTTTCTTATTTGTTGATTTATTCTTATGTTCATTACACAATAAAATACACCAAGAAAAGTTATTGTTCTACAGATGTACAATACATGATTATTTACATAAGAAAGCATTAATAAAGTTTTCAAGGTCTGCTAAGAATTGTGAAGTTCCTTGATCATATTATGAGTTTTTAAGAAACCTTTTAACCTTTCTTTACAGCTTTGATTACTTCATTCTTGGATTTTAAGGGCAGGTACATTTCTAGAGCTCCACTGTCCTTTCTTCTTCATCAGAAACATAAAAACTGGTTTAATCTTGTTTACTTATTTCAGTTCACTCCATGACATTATCATGGCTTCAAAAGTCTCCAGATCCTCATCAAGAGCAGCAAATTCCTTTCTCTTTAGGAAGGAATTTAGACAAGCCTTTAGGAATATGTTAGGAAAGCAAAAATGAATTTAACTCCAAAAAAGCAGTTTTAAAAATATAATAATGATTCAAGCAGAGAAAAAGGAAATGGAAATGAAAAATATAAAAAATAATGAAACAAGGTTATTTGGAAGATAGCCATGAATGTCTATCCATTATCCATCTTAAATATAATAAAGAGAAGACTCAAATTCATAGCATAAAAGATAAAACGGAAACATTACAGCACACTGATGAAATTTGCAGTATCTTTATTGCATATTGCAAAACCCTGTATTCCAGTAAATTGGAAAACTCTAAACATATATTCTAATTCTAAAACATGGTAAAACCAATAAAAATATTATGGTTCTATATTGCTAATAAAATGTTAGGAAACATTTTTTTATTAAAACACTGGTACATTAAATTTGAAACACATTTCAAAAGGCATTCACAATAAAAAAAATTGTGCTTCTTTCCTGGACTGCAAGAATAGTCTATTATAAGCAATTCAACAACTTATTCAAAAGGTCGTTATCCATGACCAACTATCTATATAAGAATATTAAGAAAATTAAGAAAGCATTGATTTATGAAATTCAGTAACATAGTATTATGCATTAATAAAAGACTGAGAATTACACGATTAACTATCCATTAATATTTCATTCATATCTATTATTCCACTATCTAAATATTGTGGATAGAGCAGTGACCAATATCTATGAGTACATATCTTTGAAATGGGATATATAGTCATTTGGGCATGTATTCAGTGATAGTGTAGCTCAGTCATGGTAGTTTGCTTCTAGGTTTTGAAGAACCCCACACTGATGTCTTTAGTATTCGTAATAGTTTATATGCTACCTTACTTGAATAAGTGTTCATTTTTCTTCACATCCTCACCAGTACTCCTTGTCATTTGACTAACTGATGATAGTCATTCTGACTGGGATAAGATGGAATATCAAATTAGTTTTAACTGGAATTTTCTGCTGACTAATCATGTTGAACACCGTTTAAAACATATTATTTTAATGATATTTTATGTATAGCTTCTCTTCCTCCTTTGATTTTTCTAGCAATATTTTAGGCTATAGCAATATAAAAATATTGAAATAGGAAAAGAAATTTTCACAAGCAAAAGAAGAAATCAAATTCTCACATGAAATTAAATTTGTATTAGTATGCAGATAGAGTATTTAAAGATTATTGTGTATTCTTTTGTTGTATAACTACAAAATAACATTTTCATTAGAAGAAATGTTCATTGTATTATTAAACTCTTAATGACCAAGCAGGGTACTCACTCAGAAATTTTCAGTAATTGTTAAAAGATTAATTTGAGTTTAACATACCTTAGATGTGGTATGACTTTGTTTGTTTGTTTGCTTAATTGTTTTATTTATTGAGAAATTGTCTTATTATGTAGTCATATCTATCCTGAACAAAATATGTAGAACCAGGTTAGTTTTGAACACACAGAAATTTGCTTGTTTCTACCTCATGGGAGATGGAATTCAAAGAGTGCATCTCTACGCATATAACAGTAAAAATGAATTTGGAATTCTTTGTATATTGCTCATAGGTAGTCAAGCCAGGTATGAGTGAAGTCTTAATTTTGGTAGAGATCATAAAATGAAAACATTAAAATAAGGAAAATAGCTCAGAAAATGTGATTTCCTTAAAAAAAAAAAAAACTAAAATTAATAATGAGGTATTAGATGACAATGGAATTAGACTCTGTGGAACATTACCATGAAAGAACTTGGGAACTAAAATAAAAATAACAGAAGCAAATTTCCCGTATGAAATGAAAAGTGATGGGCAAATGGGAGTTCATTATTGGATAAATCAAAAAGGAAGTACAATCCCTAAAGAAGAAGATGTACCAGAGTAGAAAACTGGTCCCTAAAGATCTAAATAAACCCCATTACTGAGCATGTAAATGCATGAGCCCCATATTCTCTTTATATCTGGGCTCTTTAACCAGGTAAGAGTCCAAGAAAACCACTTCCTTATCCATAGCCAAATATAGAGTAGTAATAAATTGTGCATGATATTCTGGAGTCTTACCCAGTGACTAGTGTGATAAAAAGATAAGCTTTATGCTTACTTGTATTTCTTCAGAGTCTTAGGGAATTAGTAGCATTATGAATTATGATTGATAGTTCAGAAATATTTCAAAAGACTATGGAATATTAATTTTGTGCTTCATCATCTTGTAATCAAGTCTTCTTCAGGACTTCAAAAAAATAAAAATGGTAAATTTGCAAGAAGGTTTTCTCACCAAAAGTGGGTAAGTTTTGATTTCTATGCCAATATTTTGTTGTTTAATTGACACTTTCAATGAGTTATCTCTAAACTCTAAAATGATAATGTGAGCTAAGAAATTTATTTTAAATCATGCGTTACTTGTAAAATGCCCAATGATAAAGCTAATTGAAACATGGCTTCTTGCATACAAACCTACCTTTATTTGGTTTAATGTGTATCCATGCAGAGAGAAGAAGACCTGGAGATATATCCTCTTAACAAATTCAAATTGACAATGGAACATTATTTCTGTTAACCTGTTGAACAGTAGATCTCTAGGGCTAGGCATCTTTCCCAAATGAATGGCTTTCTTTTAAGCATAGATTCCCTCTATTTTTAAAACCAACATTTTGGATTTGTAGCTCTTTTTTTTTCTTTCAATATTTATATAGTGACATTGGACATCCTCTACCCTTTCAAAAATACTTGATTTTTTGCTCCATTTGCCCTAGTAAACAACATTCTATTTTCTGCTTATGTGGATATAACTATTTATATTGTATGTATCAAAGAGTTCATGAAGGGTTTTTCAATTTTAGCTCTGATTTTATTATGTTTGCAGAATGGTTTTGTGTTGAGTTGAAGCCAAATATTCAAGATCTTTCTTCCTTTCCCAACTTGTGTTGTCATAAAGTTTCACAAAGATTAACTGGAAAATTTCCTGCAACTTTTTTTTAGAGTTGATAAAAGCTGGAGTTGCTTGCGCTGTTTTAATCAACAAGTTCTAATTCAATAGATATATGTCACTTCTGAATTTATGTTTTTTGTTGTGGTAAGACTAGTAACTAAATCAGAGAAGGAACTAGCAATAAGTATTGAGAAAATGAAGGGTCCTTGAGGGAAGTTTTTTTTTTTTTTTTTTTTTTTTTACAGCAGATGTCTTGGAATCCTAAATGCTTAACATCAGGAATGCTGCAGCTGACCACAATAATCTGCAACCTATTCCCAGTACCTTATCCTAAGACCATAGCATCTTTATTTGGATGGCCCTTATTAACAAGGTCCTTATTTGCCTGACAGAGATAATCTAACTGAAGTTTGCTACTTGAAAATTTGTTCAAAATATCCTCCCAAAGCAGCTCACTTTTCAATTTGGCCAGTCATTTTTTTATGAATCAGGAGCTTGGAAAATATATATTCTCACACACACACAACAAACAAACACACATACACACAGAGAGAGACACTCAGTTACACCTTAAAATACTTTTAAATGTGATTATTTTAACTATCCGTTGTTACAATAAGTAGTTCTCTAGTTATTGCCTTTCCAGGCTTGCTACAATCTCAAGTATATATAATAAACCATTGGTTTCCTTGTCAAAGGAGTTAATCCATCAACACCTGGCCATCCTTTAAACTACAAGAGTGAACACAACGTCCACTATATTAGCTATTCTTAGAATTAGATTCTTTTTCTTATGTTTACAATTTTACAAGAGTTCAAGTTAGATGAAACTCGGAATATGTTACCCAAGGCAGAGGCTAAGTCAAAGAAACAATAGTAGAAAGAGAAATGGCAATTTGTCTGGGGACAAGCTGCTTCTCTCCTCTCCTTAATTTTTCCAATAGTCGTATTGGGTATGATAGTACTGCTGTCGACTTGTAAACACTGTCGTTGACTCTGTAATGAAGTTAGTTTTTAAAGTTTGATATGGCGACGATGATGACATTGAATAATGTGGTGCCATGAAGAGTTTCTAATTGATCAATTTCAGGCAAATCTACCAGACTTACATAGTAAAAACCTTGGTGACTTTTTCTTTTATCTTACCCTATTTCATCTTCGCTGCTTTTGTTCCTACAGATACTCTAATGGAAGAATGGCGCTGGGAAATGTTTCCACAGTCTCAGAATTCATCTTGGTGGGGTTAACAGACCAGCCTGACCTTCAAGTACCTTTGTTCCTCCTCTTTCTAGTAATGAACATGATAACAACACTGGGGAATTTGACTCTGATCATGCTAATTGTGCTAAACTCTCACCTTCACACCCCCATGTACTTTTTCCTATTTAATTTGTCCTGCATTGACCTTTGCTATTGTTCAGTCATAACACCTAAAATGCTGATGAACTTCACACTAAAGAAGAATGTTATTTCTTATGAAGGATGTATGACTCAATTCTACTTCTTCTGTTTTTTTGTCATTTCTGAGTGTTATGTGCTGACAGCAATGGCCTATGATCGCTATGAGGCCATTTGCAATCCACTCTTGTATAACATTACTATGTCTCCTAAGGTGTGTTCTTACCTCATGCTTGGTTCATATTTGATGGGGTTTTCTGGTGCCATGATCCACACAGGATGTGTCCTAAGACTCACCTTCTGTGACAGAAATACCATCAACCACTATTTCTGTGACCTCCTACCTTTGCTACAGCTCTCCTGCATAAGCACCTATGTTAATGAGATAGAGCTGTTCATTGTAGCAGGAAAAGAAATCATTGTGCCCACGGTCATCATCTTTACCTCTTATGGCTTCATCCTCTCCACCATCCTCAAAATAAGTTCGACTGAAGGGAGGTCCAAAACCTTCAGCACTTGTAGCTCCCACATAATTGCTGTTTCTCTGTTTTTTGGCTCATGTGCTTTTATGTATCTAAAACCCTCTTCAGCTGGGTCTATGGATCAGGGAAAAATATCTTCTGTGTTTTATAACATTGTGGTCCCCATGATGAACCCATTAATATATAGCCTTAGGAACAAAGATGTTAAAATTGCTTTGAAAAAAATTCTAACCAAAAGAAAGTTTTAAGCACAACTTGATATCTTTTTAATTGTGGGTATATCACCAAGAGTTAGTGCATATTTGTCAATATATTATTGTATATTCCTCTCTGTATTTTTTTTCATACCATGGAGGGAAGAATTTGTAACTTGTTCTTTTTAGTAGGTTTGTTATCTGGCATTGAAAAGCTTTGGTCCTTCACCATCTTGGCAGATTGAGAACATAAATAAGTAAATGACTTTTTCTTTTTCATTAATGTCAGACTGCATTCTCAAAATTATTAATGCTTCTAACAAGTCCTAAAAAGGATTACATAAATAAAAAATGTCATTGGATGATGTGGTTCTTATTTGTCAATTTTTTAGTAGTGAGTCAAATAGTCTATCTCTGCTGCTGTTTTTCTTCTTTGGATGACTATAGGTCATTTTGATGTCATGTCTACCATGATCTCTTTCTTTCACCACTGGCTATTAAATATAACCCACATCACAGCTGTGAGACAATGCACTGAAATTTCTTTTTGTCACTGATTGTATATTTACTTTGCAAAGACAAATTAAAAATATTTGGTTGTTTTCCCTAATATTTGTAAAAAGAAACTAAAAATATTTAGTTGTTTTTCCTTTAGTTGTTTTAGTTGCTTGTATGTGTTTGTGTGTGTATGTGTGTGTGTGTGTGTTTGTGTGTGTACCTTCTCTAACAAATTCTACCCACCTCATTTAAGACAAGGTCTTACATTGTTCTTTAGTATATAAATAATGCTAGACAAGGTATCCAAAGGCACTGTAGGGATCTTCCTGTCCCTCCTTTCTTAATACTAGCTATGAGTGCACATGACACCACACTGAGCATTTACGAATTGGTTCTAAGGATATAGCTGTGGTATTTTTACTCTCAAGGCACGTGTTTTGTCAACTGGTCAATTTCCCTAATCATTATTTTTTTTTTGTTTTGTTTTCTTGGTTT
>NW_026068218.1:71415-86033 GCF_014885135.2 Alexandromys fortis
AGGAGCTAGCACCCTCCCGTTTGCCCTGCCGATTCGGATTCGATCCTAGAGCCCGAACAGGCTGGGCTGGGAGATGTTATGTGGTCAAAGAGGGAAGGGAGTCAGACGGAGGCGGGGAGGGTTGTGGATGCAAGCTGGGTGGGCTAGGAAGAGAGAAGGTATCGGGCAGAGTAGCCCCTGAGGATGACCAGGAAGTGTAGGAGGGGTGTCTGCGGTCCCTGTCCCGGGCTGCTGCCGGGGTTCCTTGCTGCTAGGTGTCTCGTAAACAAAGGACCTACCTAGCTTGCTGCAGGCAGGCTAGTGGGAACAAAGGAGCTACAACCCTCCCGTTTGCCCTGCCGATTCGGATTCGATCCTAGAGCCCGAACAGGCTGGGCTGGGAGATGTTATGTGGTCAAAAAGGGAAGGGAGTCCTCCCTAATCATTATTAACATTTGCATTTGAAATCTAAAGAAGTATGGGTAATTACATACAAAACAGAGATATCCTTTATTCAAAGGAGCGCCACTACTACTATTACTACTACTACTGCTGTCACTACTACTGGAGAGACATAATCACTTTGAAGATGGAACAGTTGATAGTCAAACTGAAATTATAGGATTCATCTTTGCCAGTGTATGAGAAAACAGATGATTCTGCTTTAATCAGAAAGTTTAGGCTTTCAATTTACAGTGAAAAAATTATCTTCCTACTAAACATATAATAAAATGTTCTTGTCATATCTTGAATAGATTTGATATAGTTTTTCTATTAGTAAGCTGCTAGTGTTGGTTAGTATAAGTGATATATGACTATGGCCAGCTACCCTCTGATGGAAGATTAACCAAGTCAAAAGAAGTGACGTTAAGTGTCCTATGTTTTACTTTCTCATCCCTCCATAGTTATTAAAGCCTTCTTGTTATCCTACATTTTCTGGCATGTATTATTCACAACAGAGTTGGCATCACATCAAATTATAAAGTATCTTTTAACCATTCCCATGGCCCCTCTAGTATCAAGCCACTATTAAATTATTGGGTACATTTTGCCCACTTGGCCAATATTGCATCATACTGGATATATAACTGGGCAAGGCTGTTAATTTATTTGTTAAACTAGCAGCTTAGCTATTTCTACTGGTTCCAAGTTGATTTCTCTTTGACCTATATGACAAGTGTATGGTTTTTCAGTCATGGGTCTTTATCTCTGCTGCTTGTAGAGAGAAATTATCAACTGAAAAAAATTTTATTACTTGGGAAGTTTTTAATAATGGGCAGGGCAACAATTCCTAGGGAGTTATCCTATATCTGATACTGGGATTATCATTTTAAAAAATTGTGCCAGGTTTGTTTGTTTTCTTGGTTTATTGTTTCACTTATCTTGTTGTATATTCTGACTGTTCAATTTTATTGGGTGTACGACTGACAAACATTTCCCCCCCTTGACTTAGTGTTTGCTCTTCTGTACAGAAGTGATTTAATTTATGAGGTCTCATTAATCACTTTTGAGACTAATTGATGAGCAAAGGCATTCCACCTCAGAAAGCCCTTTTTCACAACCATGTCAAATGTAGTGTTCTCCTTATAGTTTCTTATTGCACACTGGGATCTTTTATCTGATCTTTTTGCACTATGATAGCTTTGGTTTTAGTTTAATTCTTCTACTTTGGGAACTGGAGTTTTTTCCCAACACCATTGTTTTAGGATGCCATCTTTCCTTGAGTCTTTTAATAAGATGTTCAAAAAGCTACCAGTGCTATTTATAAGAGTTGATGCTCCCTTCTCTACCTTGACCCTTCATATTCCAATATTCCCCTTTTACCACTTTATGTCACTACTTTCTAGATTTTAAATAATTTTATTAGCTAATTATAGCCAGTAATAGGTGCCATACTATGAAAAACAAGATTGAAATGAGTGGGAACCTTTACTTTGATCTTGGTGTGAAAGACAAGGGATCTCAGTAATTATAATGGTCATTACAGATCATGATATGTTCTGTTTCATAATTGACATTCATTGTGTTTTGTAGCTCCATCCATTTTCCTGCAAAATTCAAGCTGTCATTATTTTTTTTCTGCTGTGTAGTACTCTATTGTGTAAATTTACCACATTTTCCTTATCCATTCTTTGATCAAGGAGCATTTTGGTTGTTTCCATGTTCTGGCTATGACAAACAAAGCTGCTATGAACATAGTTGAGCACATGTCCTTGTGGCACAATTGAGCATCATTTGAATATATACCCAAAAGTGGTATTGCTGGGACTTGAGGAAGGTTGTTTCCTAATTTTCTGAGAAACTGTCACACTGACATCCAAAGGGGTTGCACCAGCTTGCATTCTTACCAGCAATGCAGAAGTGTTCCCTTTTCCCCACAGCCTCTCCAGCATAAGTTGTCATCAGTATTTTTGATCTTGGCCATTCTTACAGGTGTAAGATGGAATCTCAGAGTTGTTTTGATTTGCATTTCTCTGATGACTGAGGATATTGAACATTCAAGTCCAAATGGATCAAAGACCTCTACGTAAAGCCAGCCACACTGAACCTTATAGAAGAGAAAATGGGAAGTACACTTGAACGCATTGGCACAGGGAACCACTAACTAAATATAACCACAATGAGGGAAATATAATAGACAATGAGAGAAACAATTAATAAATGGAACCTCCTGAAACTGAAAAGCTTCTGTAAAGCAAGGACATGGTCAACAAGACAAAACGACAGCCTACAGAAAGGGAAAAGATCTTCACTAACCCTGCATCAGACAGAGATCTGATCTCCAAAATATACAAAGAGCTCAAGAAACTGGACAACAAAAGATCACATAATTCAATAAATAATGGAGTACAAACCTAAACATAGAACTCTCAGCAGAGGTATCTATATTTTCTTTAGCAGTTTGGATGTATTATTTGATAAAAGTTTTGCTGTTGTTTCTTATTTACTTTTCTTGATGACAAACATCGTGAGTTAGATGAGATGTAGGATCATACTGATAGGTTTGGATTTCATCAAGAATAAGGATGTTGAAGTGTGTGTGTGTGTGTGTGTGTGTTTGCACATGTGTGCGTACATGTGCACACTCATATGTGTGTTTGAGTTAGCCATTTACACTTCCTTTTGTGATTGACATAGTTGATGTTTTATATATTCTATATTGATCTGTTAAAGGAAAACTGGCAAACAGAGCACTGCACATTCTTTATAAGCATTTCTCTTCCTGCGAAGAAGTATTTAATTGATGCAAATCTATTGGTTAGTTTTTATTTTCATTTATTATATGATTAACGACCCAAATATAAATAGGACTTTTAATAAATGATTTTGAAAAAAAACAGGAGGAGTATATGAATAGGTTCAAACAGGAAAGGAGAAGGGTTTATGTTGTAATTATGACCTCAAAAAATATAAAAGACCTATTTAGGAATACATCGAATATGTGTTTGTCTTGGAATTTTCTCTTCATGTTTGTCTACAACTTTTAAGTTTTCCAGTGTTTCATTTACATCTTTAATACAATTCATCTTGACTTTTTTTTTACAGAAAAAGTATATAAATCCATTTATTTACAAGTGGATAGCAAGTCTTGTTGGCATCTGTGTATCTTTTTTCCTTATTATTGTCTTTTTTATCTTTTTAAAAATTCGTTGAGAACAGATATTATGTTGCCTATATTGACCATAAGCTGCTAGCCAAGGACAACTTGAACTCCTGATCTTTCATGCAGGCTCTAAAGTGAGGAGGTTTTAGGCATATGTCTCCAGGCCTAACTCCAGCAACAGTTCACAGAATTTATCTTTTCTGTGACATATAAAACATACACAATATACTTTATTACCAAAGTTTAGCAATCTCAAATGTGTTCATGTGCACCATTTCTTCTTCCCTTACTAATCCACCAATAGGCATTTAGACCTGTTCTATTGAATAGCTGTAATGTACCTCATTTCAAAGATACCCACCTATGTCTAGGATTTTTGAGAAAGGAATAATCTAATTTTTCTAATGAGATAAAAATGTATATTTGACATGGGATATTTTAAAGTATTGATAAATAAATCAAGAAATGCTCATTCATAATATCAATATGATTTAAATTTATTGATGGGTTGTCTATTATTTTCACTATTTTCTGTTATGTAGTGATTTATATAACTAATTTTTATATTTTTTCTATTTTATCACCAAACAATAGAACTGAAGACACAATCTTTCATAATTTTTATTTTAAAAATGCATACATATTAGTTAAATATCTTGTATCAATAAATCCCTACATTACATACTATATTTCCACAAAGTGTATATATGTTGTTAAACTCATTTATAAAGTGCTATATGTAAGAACTAAACTGGAAACTAAGGGAGAAATCTTATGTAAGTATTGAAATTACTTAGCAATGATGGAAAATTTTAAATGTGACTTGAATGTTTGGGGATCTTGCTCAAAGAGACACCTCATGCTTGGCGCCAATGACTTTCTGATCTTCATCTTAAGCAATGAAGAAAAAACACAGCAACAATAAATTATTTTTGCCAAGTGATTTGGGTAACACACAGAATAGATAATAGCTTAGGTATTTTGCTGCATTCCAGGGGAAAAAACTGATATGATAATAAGGAATATTGGGAATAGAATCTGTGGAAACTTCCACTAAGAATGGAGGAACAAAAAGAAACCAAAAGTAACACAGTAGATTTCCCTTAAGATATGAAGTTTTATTGTGAAATGGGCTTCAATTTTGGCTCAAGCACAAAAGCACAGTCCCTAAAGACTTGGTGTTTCTTAAATACCATGTCCCTAAGAAACAAAAGGTACATTCTGGTCTAGCATGTAAAAGCATACCTCATGTCTATTTTTATATCTGGTGCCTGTGTCCTTAGAGGAGTGTGATAAAACGTCTACTTTGTTCATAGCCAAGTATATCATGCTAGTGAACTATGCAAACTTTCTGATGTCTTATCTGGAGGTAAGTGTGATAAAAAGAAGATACCATTTCAAGTGATTAAGGTTTATTTGATAAATTATGACAAATTATTGGCAATTCCAGTGTATATAAAAATTAATTTTGTGTTGTGCCCCCTTAGAAACAAAGGTTTGAGGCTGGAAAGATGGTTCAGTTAAGAGCACTGGCTGTTCTTCCAGAGGACCTGGGTTCATTTCCCAGTACCCATATGACAACTTACAACTGTCTGTAACTCAAGTTTCTGGGGATCTGACACCCTCACAGCAATGCACATAAAATTTTAAATTATTTATTTAAAAAAGAATCAATGTTTTTAAACCTTCATAGACTTACAGAAGGCTATAATCACAACTGGGTAAAGAAATGAGATGCAACCTTTTCTGTCATGATGATGTAAGTTAAAATATCCTAATGCCTAAGTCCACTTTTTTCTTAACACCTTTATTGATATAGCTCCAACATCTATAAATGTTAAATTATTGGAGACACAAAGGTTTTAGTACGACAGATCACTAGAGAAACCAGAAATGTTAAGCATGTAGGGATCTCTATAGAGTGGAAGAGATAAAATAACTCTTTTTCTGTTCAGTAAGCTGGGGTTTGATATTGATAATAACCTGGTGACATTTGGACTGTCTGTGGAGGTAGAACTTGAACTCATCCACTCTTTGCTATAAAGGCAGATCTTACAGAATACCCCAAAACATTTATCCTAGCCTCTTCCTTCCCTATATTTCAGTTAATACAGCCCATCATTAGGGGCGATGTCATGTGCACTTTATAGCTTACTGACCTGCATGTCATCTTGGTCACAGACCACACTAGATTCTAGGACCTCCTGTTATAGAGCCCACCCTCATGGTCACATATGCTTTAAAGGGAGTTTCTAAGTAGTCTCTTTAAGCTTTATTATATACATGTTATTAACATTATTCTGCTCTGGAAACCAAAAGTGGGAATGATTGTTGCCTGGAAGCTTTCCCCCAAATTGTTCTGTGTTTTAAATATGCTGCCAACGAATTGCCCAAGTCTGATACAGATTGACAAAGTAAATCTGGACCAAATTTTCATTCTCAATTTTTTGCAGATAACTGCCTGCATTGTCATTTGCAGGATCCTCCTCAGTAAAGATACATGTTACAATTGCTTTGAACATTTATTAATTATAAAGTTATTTAAATGGAGATTTTTCAAAAATGCCTTTTTCCTATAAAGCCTTGCCTTTTGAGGTTTTGAATATGTACATGACAGTAATATAATTTAAAATGTTATTCTTTATTGAAAATCAAAGCATATACCATTCTTAATTATTTTAACTTGTTGAATATTTTTCTGTAGACTTAACTGCATTTCTCATTTGAATCATTTTGCAATTTAACATGCAGTGGTTGATTTCCAATCTCTTGAACCCCTTTCATGAATGCTCTAATATTTCTTTATGAATGTAACTGTTTATATTGTACATATCGAAAAGGTGTTGATTTGTTTCCATTTAGCATCTTAGATTTTAAGCTTATGAAGTAGCTTGACATTGAAGTCCAAGGATCTCATGGGTGCCCTTTCATTTCATATTATACAATTCTAGGAATTGATGAAATTCCCAAAAGTGTATCCTGGAAAAAAGTACAGGGTATTGAAAGAATTTCAGGAGACACAAGTATTTTAATGTCACACTCATGAAGTTTCATCTCTAAGACCATCTCACAAATTTTTTAGATGAATATGAATAGTTGTTGTAGCAACCATGGGATTTTAATAATTCCCAGCCGCTGATTAAAGAAAGCTAAAGCTTATATTTGAAACAATGTAGGAAGTCCTGATGCCACCACAGTTATGTCTGAATGAGGTTAGATCCAGGTTGCAGCAGGTTCTCCATGTATCTACCAATGGCTGAAACTATGACAAAATGATGAGATGAGGGTTGGGAATTCCCAAATATGTGTCCTGACTACTTGTATTTGGATATCTGAGTAGCCATACTAGAAAGTGACAGCAAAGATAACAGCTTTTGGATTGTTCATGATTACTTTAGTTATCTTTTAATGGTCTAGAATGGGTAAATGTCACTCTACATCATGATAGCAAGAACAGTAATTTCTGTGAACTCAGATATTTAGGCATTCCTATCATGTAGTTAACAAATGTAATAGAAGCTATGCCAGTAATTTTTTTTTGTCTCATAATGTCACAACATACATTTGTGTTTACAGATTATCTTAAAGAAAAATGGGACTGAAGAATGGTTCTTTGGTGACTGAATTCATTCTACTGGGATTGACAAATGACCCTGATCTGCAATTACCACTGTTCTTACTGTTTCTATTAATATATACAACCACAGCACTGGGGAATTTGACTTTGATCATTTTAATTGTGCTTAATTCTCACCTTCACACCCCCATGTACTTTTTCCTCTTCAACTTGTCTTGCATTGACCTCTGCTATTCCTCTGTGATTACACCCAAAATGCTGATGAACTTCTTAGTAAGGAAGAATGTTATCTCCTACAATGGATGCATGACACAGCTGTATTTCTTCTGTTTTTTTGCCATTTGTGAATGCTGTGTTCTGACATCAATGGCTTATGATCGTTATGTGGCTATCTGTAATCCACTTATGTATAATATTGCTATGTCCCCCAAGGTGTGTTCCTATCTTATGCTTGGTTCATACACAATGGGATTTTCTGGTGCCATGATCCATACTGGATGCATTTTAAGACTGACCTTCTGTGACGGTAATATCATCAACCACTATTTCTGTGATCTTTTCCCTTTGCTGCAGCTCTCTTGCACAAGCACTTATGCCAATGAAATAGAGATTCTTATTGTAGGTGGAAAAGATATCATTATACCCAGTGTTATCATCTTTACCTCTTATGGCTTCATCCTCTCTAACATCCTTCAAATGAGATCCACCGCAGGCATATACAAAGCCTTTAGCACCTGCAGCTCCCACATTCTTGCTGTTTCTCTATTCTTTGGATCATGTGCATTTATGTATCTCAAACCCTCCTCAGCTGGATCTATGGACCAGGGGAAAATATCTTCTGTATTTTACACCATTGTAGTTCCCATGATGAACCCTTTAATTTACAGCTTGAGAAACAAGGATGTCAAAGTTGCCCTGAGAAAAACCTTTCACAGGAGGAGTCTTTGAACAAATTAATATGTTTAGAACTATAGATTTGTTAATGAGCATTTTTATGGCTATGATAAAAACTACCTTTTGATTTATCTTTTTTAAAAAGTTGATGATTGGTAGAATATTGAGACATTTTTGTTCCTCCAGATGTTTTGGTATAAATTTCCTTTGATTTTATACTTCTGGCAAAGTCTTTTTTTCACTAGTTTTACTAAGAATAACAATAATTAATTATACCTCTTTTGTGATTGTCCTTATTGGATGTATCCACCAAATAATAAAAAGAAAATCTGTCAATAGTTATATAAAGTACTCCTTCATTGTCCATGTCTATTGGCAAGAAGATTCTTATTCGTCTATGTAATAAAATATGAAGCAGATTCATTTTTACCCTTTCTTGGGCACAAGTGTGTCCCTTTTTATACAAGTGCTTAATGATCCAAGGGTTTTTATTAACTGGCTATTCAATACAACCTACATGTGAGTTTTAAATAATATGTAAGTGACATTCTTATGTCAGTCAGTTATGCTACATTTATTTCATAAATAATAACTAGTTAATTTTATAAGTAATGCATTATATATGTATATATATGCTGTATACAATGTTACAGATTATACTTCTTCTCCACTCTTCATAAAGCTTTGATGAAATTTTATCCTTATACAATCTCATCTATCAGAAGGTTAAGGAATGATTGAAAATGTACATGTGGTCTTTGATTTATCTGATTTTTGTGCAGTATGGTAGCTTATGTTTTAGTTTAATTCTTCTACTTTGGGCACTGTTTTTTTTTCCAGCACCATTGTTTTAGGACGCTATCTTTCCTTCAGTATTTTAGTAAGACTTTCAAAAGACTACTAGTGTTATTTATAACAGTTCATGCTCCCTTCTCTACCCTATACTCTTCTGTCATCCCATTTGATCCTTCTTGTTCCATTATTACCCTTTTACCACTTTATATCACTACTTTCTAGGTCTGATCCCTTGAGAAACATTTTTCTTCTCTATTTGAAATTTAAATAATTTATTAGATAATTATAGTCACTAATAGGTGTCATACTATTATAGACAAGAATGACATGAGTGGGAATCTTTACTTTGTTCTTGGTGTGAAAGAAAAGGGATCTCTATTAACATGGGTCATTATAGACTATGTACTGTTTTGTTTCATAATTGACATTTATTGTGTTGCTGTTACTCCAGTATAGCTTTATTTTGTTTTTGAATGGAAATTATGTTGAATTTTGTCATAGTATTCTTGTATGTCCACTTATATGCATTTGATAATCTAATGTTATGACATAATAATTTGTTTGATTTAAGAAGTTATTAACTTTGTTAAGATGTCATTCTAATGCTGTTATTTCTTCTTTCCATGCAATTAGGATATTTACTGACTCACATAAAAATCACCATGCTACATTTCATTACTGCATTATCACCACTCTGAGTAAATAATAGAAATATTTGTGTTTCTGTTTCTTTAATTCCAATCACTACCTGTCTCAGAAAACAATAATCTTTCTATTTTTATATATTTTCATTGTTCTGTAAAATGCTTAAGAATAGTATGTAAAATGGCATTGAAAGGGCTCCTAGTGTTATTTATAAGAGTCCATGCTCCCTTCTCTACCCCACCCTCTACTGTCATCACAGTTGACCCTTCATGTTCTATTATTCCCCATTTACCACTTTATGTCACTATTTTCTAGGTCTGATCCCTTGAGAAACAATATCCCTTGAGAAATATTTTCATTGTTCTGTAAAATACTTCATGAATATTATGTGAAATGGCATTGTATATTGAATTTTCTGATTAATATTTTCAATGTAGACCAGGCAGTGATGGCGCATGCCTTTAATCCCAGCACTCAGGAGACAGAGGCTGGCGGATCTCTGTGAGTTCAAGGCAAGCCTGGTCTACTAGAGCTAGCTCCAGGACAGGCTCCAAAGCTACAGAAAAACCCTGTCCTGGAAAAAAAAAAGAAAGAAACAACAACAACAACAACAAAAAAATCATTTTTACAACAGATACATATTAAGTGTTCATTGATTTTAAAAATCAAAGTGTGTCATTCTTTGTTAAATTAAATATATGGGTGAGTATGTCAAACTAATGTTGTTTTCCAAATTTTCGTTACATTTTGAACAATAATTCTTATAGTTCATTGATACTCATTAAGAGGATTTTTGTCACCTGTTATTAGAGATATGTCAATGTCTTTGTTGTTTACCACTTATTAGAAATATGTTATATTTTAAAATTGAGTGTTGTATGCCTGTTCAGCCTTAGAATAAGATGATTACCCTTGTCAACTTTGCCTTGTTTTCACGCAGGGTTTCTGCATCAGCACCTGGGTTGTCATTTTTTTGTTATTGTCAGTGACAGACAAATAGCGTCTCATGCATGCTAGTCAGCACCTATACCACTGGACTACACTTTAAGGTTTTGCAAATTTTTATTAGAATTTATTTGGAATTATTATTTATTGTCTAAAAGATAAATAAAATAACAAAGCACTTATAATTGCCCACAAAGTCTTATGTCTTATTTTTTATAAAAAACAAAGATATATTTTCAATACCTAATCTTATTTAAACTTTTGCTTTCCTTTTTATTTTTTTATTTCTGTTTTTATGACATTTGAGACAAGAACTTGATTGTACCTAAAGCCTTTCCTGATGCTTGTTTCATAACCCAAAGAAATTTTCAACTGTACCTCCTGCTTCAGACTTTCCACTTCCTGATTTGTGTTCTACCCTAAAGAGATAAACACAAGGTTTAATAAATGTGACTCAGTATATTAAACAATTTAGAAGACGTGGATGCCCATAAATAGCTCCATAGGTACAAATGTTTGAAGACATGCTTTAGGAACAAAATAATAAAAGCAAAGTCTGAATGGAGGGTGACAAAATAACTGGACCATTCATTTGGCAATTCAGAGGGTTTAAAATGTACATAAAATGTTCATTTCTGAATCACCACACCAGAAATTCAGTGGGTGGTTGCATCTAACCTACGTCATAAAAATTCTTTTTTTGTCTAGTAGTCTTGGAAATGAGTAAGTTAACCTTTGTAGTGAGATGAAAAATACATTTGGCATAGGATATTTTAAATTAATGATAACTAAATGAGAAATGACTACTTCTTAAAGTGGGATTTATATTCATTGTAACTGGAGGTTTCTCTCTTACCCACCAGTTCTGAATAGCCATTCTGAGACTTAAGAGTAATTTCAAGCTGTTTGGCTTATTAGGTCAGGTTTATTAGTAACTAGCTCTTAGAACATACATTAAACCATTTCTGTTATTCTATATTTTACAACTAGCTCTTAGAACATACATTAAACCGTTTCTGTTATTCTATATTTTACCACAAGGCTCATGGGTTTTTACAGCATATCTTCTTTCTCGGGCCATTGCTTACATCTCTCTGACTTTGTCCTTTTTCATCATGCATCTGTTTGTATTTCTTGTCTGGCTCTGTTTTGCCAGGCTGTTGGCCAAATCAGATTCTTTATTTACCAATGGTAATAAAACATATTTTCAGCATTCAGAGAAACACCCCACATCAGTTTATAGAAGAATTTCACAATTTTTCATTGTGCACGAAAGTACTACAACAAGTTTTATAATTTTTTTCTATTTATTTACTACAATTCTGTTGAAGACATGACCTGTTTATAAATATTGTTTAATGAAAATGCATAAATTAATAAAGTAGCTTATATTAGGAATTCCATGGATTCTATATTTTTTTCTAAATTGTGTATAGATGTGGTTGAACCGATTTACAAAGTGCTACATGTAAGAACAAATATGGAAACTAAATTAGAAATATCATTTAAGGACTGAATTGACTGAGCAATGATGTAAAATTTTAGACAAGTCTTGGGAGATCTAGGAATGTTGATTAATGGGAGAGTTTCTGCTTGGTATCATTGACTTTCTGAAGGCAAAACACATCAACAAATTATTTTGGTAACTCTCAGGATATATATATATATGATAATAGGGAATACTGGGAATAGAATCTGTGGAAAATTCCATTTAGGATGGAGGAACAATGATAAGAGGAAACATCACAATAAATTTCTCTTAAGATATGAAGTTTATAGAGATACACGATTCAGTGATGGCTCGAGCACAGAAATACAGTCCCTAAAGAGAAATGTATGTAATTCTTAAATGCCAAGTCTCTAAAGAACAAAAGGCACATTCCGATCTAGCATGTAAACATCATTACCTCATGTCTTTTTTTTATAACTGGTGTCTCTATCCTGAGAGGAGATTGTGAAAACCTCTTCCTTGTTCATAGCCTAGTATTTCATGCTAGTGGATTATGCATACTTTCTGGTGTCTCATCTAGTGGTAAGTATGACAAAAAGAAGATACCACTTCTAATTATTAGCAATTCCAGGGTATATAAAAATGAATTTTGTGCTATATACTCTTATAATCAAAAGTTTGAAACCACCTGACACTTATAAAGCTCTATGGCACAACAACGGTGTGGGAATGAAGTAAAACCCTTTCTTTCATGATGAGGTAAACTGAAATTTATTTATGGTGGCACTTTGTTTTTTTCTTTAACATCCTTAGATGTTATATCTAATGTTACAAATATGAGTTAACTATTTGGACCCATTTTTTGTTGTGAAGTTACCCAAAATGGAATGTATTCACATGTTTTATCCTACATAGGACTATACGAACAGGTAGTGATAATTAATTTTTTTTTTGTTAGAAAATCAAAGCACATGCCATTTTTAACTACTTTAATTATCGAAATTAGTCCTCCAAACTTCACCATGTTTCTCATTTGAATCCCTTTCTAATTTAGCTGTCAGCACTTGCTTCCTAATTTCATGGGATCTAGGCAAAAATATTCTATCTTCTGTAAATGTGTATATTTTTTATATTGCAGAAATAAGGGAGGTGATGCACTGTTTCTGTTTAGTGTCTTACTCATTTGATTTCTGAAGTAGATTCACACTGATTCACAGGAATCTCACGAATGTCCTTTCATTATATACTATACAACTTTAAGAATAGAATGAAATTATCAGAAGATTATTCTGAAAAAAAAGACATCATGGAGTGTTGAAAGAGTCAGAGGTTAAAAGACAGAAGTTATACAATGATACATTCAGTAAATTAATTATTGAGGGCCATCAATAATCATACCTTCTAGCACAACTCTGGCTAAATCAATACTGAAGTTTAGATTTGAAACAATGTTCATTGTCCTGATGTCACCACAGCTGTAATCCAGATGTGGTACTCCCAGTTGTCACAGGTTATACATGTATCTGCCCAGTGCTGAAACAAAGACAAGATGAGAAGAGGGATGGGAAGCTTCCATTTCTCCTGCCCCCTCTTATAAGGATATCTGAGTAGTCAAGTAGGAAGTGATAGCAATGGTCATGGCACTTTAGACCATGGGTAGTTAACTTTACTGTGTTTATCCTTTAAAGCAGTAATCTGGGAGAATATTACGCTTTATCATGGTAGCATGAACTGCAAATTCTATCAATACAATAAAGTACTTGTAAGGCATTTCCACCACGTAATTCTCAAGTGTGATATAAACTGTGGCAGTAATTGTTGTGGCTTTAAAATGTTATAATATTCTTTTGTGTTTACAGATTATTTTAAAGAAGAATGGGTCTGGAAAATGATTCTTTGGTGACTGAATTCATTCTACAGGGATTGACAAATGACCCTGATCTCCAATTACCCCTGTTTTCACTCTTTCTTCTAATATATACAACCACAGTACTGGGGAACCTGGCTTTGATAACTTTAATTGTGCTGAATTCTCACCTCCATACCCCCATGTACTTTTTCCTTTTAAACATGTCCTTCATTGACCTCAGTTATTCCTCTGTGATTACACCCAAAATGCTGATGAACTTCTTACACAGGAAGAATATTATCTCTTACATGGGATGCATGACCCAGCTGTATTTCTTCTGTTTCTTTGATGTCAGTGAATGCTGTGTTCTGACTTCAATGGCCTATGATCGTTATGTGACTATCTGTCATCCACTCTTGTATAACATTTTTATGTCCCCCAAGATTTGTTCCTATCTTATGATTGGTTCATACATAATGGGATTTTCTGGTGCCATGATTCATACTGGATGGATGCTTAGACTGACCTTCTGTGATAGGAACACCATCAATCACTATTTCTGTGACCTGCTCCCTTTATTGCAGCTCTCCTGCACCAACACCTTTGCCAATGGAATTGAGATTATTATTGTAGGCGGGATAGATATTATCGTGTCCAGTGTCATCATCTTTACCTCTTACGGCTTCATCCTCTCTAACATCCTTCAGATGAGCTCCACCAAGGGCAGATCTAAAGCTTTTAGCACCTGTAGCTCTCACATAATTGCTGTTTCTCTATTCTTTGGTTCAGGTGCATTTATGTATCTTCAATCTTCCTCAGCTGGATCTATGGATCAGGGGAAAAGGTCTTCCATTTTTTATACCATATTGATTCCTATGAT
>NW_026068218.1:86664-91689 GCF_014885135.2 Alexandromys fortis
TTATATTGTATTATAATAATATATTTTAAAAATCTTAATGACTGCAATTTACCTCCACTCCTCACAAAGCTTTGGGGGAGCTTCTCACCCTTAATAAACATAGTCTAAGAGCACCTTAGAGAATAATTCAAATGTGGACTTGTTTTTATTTTGGAAATAGACTGAGTACAATGTCAGGAGCAATTTGTAGTTGAAGCTCTATGTAGGAAGAAATTTGCTAAGAAACATATAGGCAAATGGCATGATATATTCTCTTCTCTTTTATAAAAGGTCCTAGAAATATTTAATAATATGAGAATTTTTGATGATCATAGTGACTAATGGTATGTAATATCAAGAAACATAAAACAAAAATTTCTACATGGTGATAATGCTTTTACACAACTAATTCGCCTTTTTCTTTGATGGATCTCATGTATTATTGGTATGTGCAATTTAAGAAATTGAAAGCTATTGATTAAGGTTAGAGACAAGAATTGTTTGAAAGTACATTTTTATGTATAAAATAAACTGACAAAATATCTCAGAGAGCAATGCAATAATAATATTTTCTTCTTAGAGAAATGGGCAAATATTGTAGCGAAAAATTCATAATCTGATGTCAGGTGACAATTTTCATATGTTATATGATAACTTTATTGATATATTTTTTTATTTTTTTGTCTACAGTTCATTCAGTTTTAAGTGTTTGGATGTTTGTTCAAAATATTTTTTACTTGCTTGTTTAAGTTTTAGAAGAAAACACATTTATTCTTGCTTTGAAGTCACCATTTGATGTTTCAATGACTCAAATAACAAATTTTGGCACATTTAAAAGACATATTTACTTATTTGCTTGATTATATGTTTATGAGATTCTTAAATGTGTATTTATATGTATTTATGTATGTGTATCACTTTTATGCATTATCTTCAGAGGTCAGAATATGATGTTAGATGTTCTGAATCTGAAATTACAGATATTGGTGAGTCATCATATGGGTACTAGGTATTGAACCTAGTTGGTATTGTTCCTAAATGGGAACATCAAGTGCTCTTGACCAATAAGGATTTCCCATAGGGTGAAAATTCTTGTGTTTTTATTAAAAATATTCTGTTCTCATTGAAGAACTCAGTTTACTTGGCAACATCTTTTATCTTCCTCTACATAAAATTTCTAACATTGTTTTATGTATTGACTAAGGTTATGCTTCCCCGAGAACACAGCAATCTTACTCTATGGGATACTTTTTAAGTACTGTGAGGTGTTGGCTGTCCCATGCAAAATTTATTATTTTTTAGTTATTATCAATAAATTAGATAAGACAGAATTGTTTTGTTTGAAGAACAATAAATCAATAAATGGCTCATTCACAATGTCAATAGTACTTATAATCAAAAATTGTTGTCTATTTTTACTTTTTTCCATTATGAATGGATTTATTATAACTAATTTTATGATTTTTTTCTTCTTATGACCACAACAATACAACTGAAGACATGATTTTTTATAATTTCTATTTTTAAAAATTACATAAATTAGATAAATAGCTAGTATCAATAAATTCCTGGGATCAACACTCTTTCTAAAATGTATATAGACATGGTTAAACTCATCTATAAAGTGTTGCATCTAAGAACTAAACTAGAAACAAAAGGGGAAATGTCATGTAAGTATTGAAAAGACCTAGAAATGTGACTTGGGATTTTATGGCTGTTGCTCGATGGGAGAACTCACACTTGGGTTCAGTAATATTCTGATCTTGATCTTGAACACAGAAACAAAACACAGCAACAATAGATTAATTTTCGAAAGTGGTTTGGGAATTCTCAGAATAGGTAATNATGATTTTTTTCTTTTTATCACCACAACAATACAAATGAAGACATGATTTTTTTTATAATTTCTAATTTTAAAAATTACATAAATTAGATAAATAGCTAGTATCAATAAATTCCTGGGATCAACACTCTTTCTAAAATGTATATAGACATGGTTAAACTCATCTATAAAGTGTTGCATCTAAGAACTAAACTAGAAACTAAAGGAGAAATGTCATGTAAGTATTGAAAAGACCTAGAAATGTGACTTGGGATTTTATGGCTGTTGCTCGATGGGAGAACTCACACTTGGGTTCAGTAATATTCTGATCTTGATCTTGAACACAGAAACAAAACACAGCAACAATAGATTAATTTTCGAAAGTGGTTTGGGAATTCTCAGAATAGGTAATAGCTTAGATATTTTGCTGCCATCCATGGTAAAAAAAAAAAATAAGATAACAAGGAAAACTGGGAATACAATCTGTGGAAACTTCAATCAAGGATGGAGAAACAATGAGGAAAGGAAGCAAATAAAAGATTTCCCTTAAGATATGAAGATTCTTGGAAGATGAGGCTCACTATTGGCTCAAGCACAGTACAGGCCCTAAAGAGAAGTGCATGTGTTTCTTAAATGCCAAGTCTCTTAGGAACAAAAGATACACTCTGGTCTAGCATGTAAATAGTATCACCTCATATATTTTTTTAAATATATATTTGGTGTCTATGTCCTGAAATGAGATGGAGAAAACCTCTACTTTGTTTATAGCCAAGTACATCATGCTGGTGAACTATTCTAATTTTCTGGGATCTCATTTGGTGGTAAGTGTGATAAAAAAGACAGCTCTTCAAATGATTCAAAGGTATTTGATAAATTATGACAAATTATTGGTAATTCCAGTGTATATGAAAATTAATTTGTGTTGTGTCCTTCTAGAATCAAGGTTTGGGGCTAGAGAGGTGGTTCAGTGGTTAAGAGCACTGGCTGTTATTCCAGAGGATCTGGGTTCAATTCACAGCATCCACATGCAACTTACAACTATCTGTAACTCAAGTTCCTGGAGATATGAAACCTTCATACCACTTCACACAAAAATATTTAAAAATTACTTAAAAGGAATCAAAGTTTTGAAACCCTTCTAGAGACACATAGAACCATATAATCTCACATGGATAAAGAGATGAGATAAAAACTTTTCTCTTGTGATAATGTAGGTTGAAATACCTTTATACCCATGTCTTCATTTTTCTTAACACTATTATTGATATAGCTCCAAAATATATAAATAATAAATTATTGGGGACACAAAGGTTCTTGTATCACAGATAACTAGGAAAACCAGGAATGCTAAGAATGCAGAAATCTCTCTCCAGTGAAGGAGATAACTGTTTCCTGTTCAGTAGGCGGGGGTTTGATATTATTAGTGACCTGGTGACGTTTTGGCTATCTGTGGAGGCAAAACTCATCCACTGTTTTCTATGAATGCAGACTTCACATAATACTCCAGAAGGTTTATCCCAGACTCGTTCTTCCCTATATTTCAGTTAATATAACCCATCATTATGGGGGAAGTCACATACTTTATAGCCTGCTGAGTTCTATACCATCTTGTTCACAGACCACACTAGATTCTAGACCTTTTAGCTATAGAACCCACCATCATGGTCACAGGTACTGTGTAAAGGTGATACTAAAGAGTCCTACTTTAAGCCTTGTTGTGCACATGAAATTGACATAATCATTAACTAGAAAACAGGAGTGGGAATGATTGGTGCCTGGAAACTTTTTCCAAAATAATGCTGGGTATTATATATGCTGAAAATGAACTGGCCAATCTGCTCCAGGTGGACAATGTGAATCTGAACCAAAAGTTCATTCTCAAGTCTTTGTAGATAACTGCCTGCATTGTGACTTACCTCAATAAAGGTACATGTTGTATTTGCTTTGAAACATTTATCAATTGAAAAGATCTCTAAAATAGAGATTAATCAAACATGTCTTTTCCCTATATAGGCTTGATTTTTGAATGTACAGATAGTGGCAATATATTTTAAAATGTTTTTTGAACAAAATTGAAGCATACACCATTCTAAATTATTTTAACTTCTTGAAAATTGTTGCTGCAGACATAACTGGGATTCCCATTTAAATTATTTTTCAATTTAGCATGCAATGCTTGATTTTCAATTACCTGCACCCAACCCATGAGTGCTCTAGTCTCTCTTCATGAATGTAACTGCTTTTATTGCACACACTGAAGAGATTATCGCACTGTTTCCATTTGGAGTCTTGGGTTTGACACTTATGGAGTATCTTGACAGTGAATCCAAGGATCTCATGAATGCACTTTCATATCAAAATATGCAATTCTAAGAATCAATGACATTCCAAAAGAGTGTCCTGGAAAAGAGAGTATAGGTTATTACACAAATTTCAGGACACACAAATATTGCAATGTCTCACTGATGAGGCTTTGCCTTGATGGCCATCTCTCAAATATTTCTAGATTAATACATTGTCTTGTAGCAACCACGGGATTTTAATCATTCCAAGACTCTGATTATATCTAAAGTTTATATTTGAAATAATGTAGTAGGTCCTGATGCCACCACAGTTATAACTGGATGAGATTAGAATCAGGTGGCAAGAGCTTCTCCACTTATCCACCAATGGCTAAAACTATGACAAAATGATGAGATGAGGGTTGAGAATTCTCACATATGTTTCCTGAACAATCTTATTTGGATATCTGAGCAGTCATGATAGAATATGACAATAATTATGATATCTTTATTGATTGTTTGTAAATACTTTACTCTGTCTTTTAAATGTCTAGTATCATTTCACAACATGGTTGAATGAACATTAATTTCTGCAAACTTGGATATATAGGGATTCCCATCATGTAATTCAAAAATATGTTAAAAGTTTTGGCAGTAGTTGTTTTTGGTCTCACATTGCCACAATATTCTTTTGTGTTTACAGATTATCTTAAAGAAAAAATGGGTCTGGAAATGGTTCTTTGGTGAATGAATTCATTCTACTGGGATTGACAAATGACCCTGATCTGCAATTACCACTGTTCTTACTGTTTCTATTAATATATATTACCACAGCACTGGGGAATTTGTCTTTGATCATTTTAATTGTGCTTAATTCTCACCTTCACACCCCCATGTACTTTTTCCTTTTTAACTTGTCTTGCATTGATCTCTGTTATTCCT
>NW_026068218.1:92043-94911 GCF_014885135.2 Alexandromys fortis
TTCTGTGATCTTTTCCCTTTGCTGCAGCTCTCTTGCACAAGCACTTATGCCAATGAAATAGAGATTCTTATTGTAGGTGGGAAAGATATCATTGTAACCTGTTTCATCATCTTTACCTCCTATGGCTTCATCCTCTCTAGCATCCTTCAAATGAGATTCACTTCAGGCATATGCAAAGCCTTTATCACCTGCAGCTCCCACATTCTTGCTGTTTCTCTATTCTTTGGATCATGTGCATTTATGTATCTCAAGCCCTCCTCAGCTGGATCTATGGATTAGGGAAAAATATCTTCTGTCTTTTACACCATTATGGTTCCTATGATGAACCCTTTAATTTACAGCTTGAGAAACAGGATGTCAAAGTTGCCCTGAGAAAAACCTTTCACAGGAGGAGTCTTTAAACAAATTAAAATGTTTAGCACTATAGATTTGTCAATGAGAATTTCTATTACTTTAATCACAACCACTTTTTAATCTATTTTTTAAATTAATCATTAGTAGAATATTGGGATATTTTTGTTCTTCCTGAAGATTTTGATTTCTTGATTTTTTGCTATTGGCAAAATTTTCTTTTATCATTTTAACTAAGAATGACAGTAACTAATCAAACCTCTTTTATCATTGTCATCATGGCATGTATCGAAAAAATAACCAATCTTCTGCCAATAGTTATACAAAGTACTCCTTCATTGTCCATGTATCTAATGGCAAGATGGCTCCCATTCATCAATGCAATAAAGCATGAATCAGACTCATTTTTATTCTTTCATGGGCATCATTGTGTACTTTCTTAATGCAAGTGCTTGATTACCCAGGTGTTTTCATTAACTGGCTATTAAATAAAACCTACATTACATCTGTAAATACTATGCAATTGACATTATTATGTCAGTCAGTTATCTTATATTTACTTCATAAATTTATCCGACCAATATTAAGAGTAATGTATTATATATATATGCCATCTATAGCCTTAGGGATTATAAATCCTCTCCACTCTTCATAAACTTTGATAGAATTTTTATCCTTTAATAATGTCATCAATCAACAAGTTGGAGAATGTTTGAAAATGTAGATCAACTTTTATTTTTGTGAGTAGAGTGAAGACAGCTTCAAAAGCTAATGTAATGAATAGTAATTGAAACATAATTGAAGGATTCTTATGCCAGTTCTAGAATGTGTAATGATGAGCAGTGCTACAAAATCATGAATGAATCTCTCTATCTTTGTTTCTTGTTAAACTGTGTTCCTTAAGCATCTAAAAACCATTTATGTGTAACTGCATTTTTATTTTTTGAGAAATCTCTCCACTTTTTTCCATAGTTACTTTTCCTGTTGTAGGGTAGATTGTTGATTTTTAATCTCAACTTTCCTATTGTTTATTCTTTATTTTTTCTTTATTATACCCATTATTGGTTAGATGATATTGGATAACAATGTAGTTTTGATTTGGATGATGGCTACAGGTGTTAAATTGTGTTTGTAAGCCTGCATGTGTGTACTGACCTCTGACACTTATTATTTCAATAAGTTTTCAGTTCTTTTTCACATAATGACTGTATTACTTCTTTCAGTAATTAGCATGTTTGATATTTTTAATATATTCTACTTACTGAGTTCCTGTTAATGGATGTGCTGGTAAACACATCCCTCTATTTTATTCATGTTACTTTTACTGTGTAGCAATATTTTTGAGGCAATCCTATTCATCATATTTTTGTTGTGGTGGTGGTGTGAAAGAAAATGACCCCATAGACTCATAGGAAATGACACTATTAGAAAGTGCAAGCTTGCATAGTAGGTGGGGCTTAGGTGGAGGAAGTGCTTCACTAGGTAGGAGGGCTTTGATGTCTCTGGAGCTCAAGCCTGTCTCCTATTCACAGTCTCTCTTCCACCTGTCAAACAATATGTAGATTCCCAAGCTCCTTCTCCATTACCATGCCTGTTGCACACTGCTATGTTTTGTTCCAAGATGATAATGGGCTAAAAATTGCTAGTTACTGAATCATTAAATATCTACTAATGAAAAAGTGAGACCATGAATTGGAAAGAAATTAAGGAGAATATTTGGAAGGGTTTTGTAGACGACAGTGATGGGGGCAATGATGTAATTATGTTATAATTTCAAAATAAGTAGATAGCATAGAATAAATTCAGCCCAGTAAACAAAATATGTACTATTGCTCAGGGTCTTAGCAGGGTCATTCTTGTGGATTCCTGGGAATTTCTCTAGTCCTAGGTTTCTTGCTAGCCCCATAATGGGTCCGTCAATAAAGATATCTCTTTCCTTGTTCTCTGTCTCTGTCCTTTCCCAATCTCTACCACCCTATTACCTCTAGATCTCCTTTCACATCCCTTTCCCCCGTCACTCTCCCTTTCCACCTTTGCTTTCCCCCCACACCCACATTCTTATTCTTCTCAGGAGATCTTGTCTATTTCCCTTTTCATAGGGATCTATGTATGTTTCTCTTAGGGTTCTCCTTAATACCTACCTTCTCTAGAGTCATAGACTATAGTCTTATCCTTTGCTTTACACCTTGTATTCTCCTATGATTCTCCTATGAGTGGGTACATACCATGGTCATCTTTCTGGGGTTGCGTTACTTCACTCAGGATTTTTTTTCGAATTACATACATTTGCATGCAAATTTCAAAATGCCATTGTTCTTCCATTTTCTGGTATCCTCATCTATTTCTTTCTTCAATGCTTTAAAGTTCTTGTCAAATAGATCTTTCACTTCCTTGGTTAGAGTTACCCCGAGATATTTTATATTGTTTGTGGCTATTGTGAAAGGTGAAGCTTCTCTGATTTCCCTCTCTGCTTCCATATCCTTTGTGTATAAGAGGGCGACTGATTTTTTGGAGTTG
>NW_026068218.1:94987-98508 GCF_014885135.2 Alexandromys fortis
ACATCACATAAAGATTGGCTTTGAGTTACACACTGCTCGGAACAATTTTGAGGTGGCTAGCTGAGATGATCCAGCCTGACAGACCACTATAGCAAGGATTTGAAAACAAGTAATGCACTTCCCCATTACCCAGAAACTGGACAAAAAATGATAAATCTACGCAGGACTTGATAATTAATCCAAATTTTTCTTTTCAGCATCCTCTAAAGGTATCCTCATCCCCAAACAGCAGGAAGTAATTTTTAGAATATGATGCCCACATTCCCAAGAGGTAGGGTGGGTGGTTTTTAATCATTCAAAGTTTTAAGGATATTTGTCATTATTTAATGGGGTTGCTTGCAAGCTGTTATTGGTAATGGTAAGGGAAAAGGCTTAACAAAGGGGATTAGATTCAGAGATCATGTTTTGAAAAAAAGGAATGTAGTTATTTTAGGATAAAAGAATAGATTATTAAAACTACTTTAAAAAGAACTAACATAGGATATATATATATATATCATATATATATATGATAAGACTAAGAAGAAGATTATTGAATTTATTTTTAGAAACCACCTACTAATTTTAAATGTTTTATCATGTATTGGACTTTTGTATATTGTATACATATTTTGTATATTGATACAAATTTGAGATTAATTTTGTTAAAGAAAACTGTACTTACATATCTGATCTTGTTCAAGGTATTATACCTATACAGCTCATTTAACAATGTAATACAAATTTCTAGTCCTGGAAATTTATTATTACAAACTGTTAAGGATAATAAGAGATCTCCTCCACCTGCCTTGGCTTCTGTAGCCAGCCAGCAGGTGAGTTTTCTGCAGGTAAGTTGCTCCAATACCCCCATCCCATCAACTGGTCCCTGGAAGCTGCTCGTCCTACACTGCCCCCAAATCCTCCTATTTCCCTGCAACCTCAGTGGGACTCTGAAAGACAGCATGCTACTACACAGAGAGGACCAACAGGTAGGTTGCTCCAACACCCCCATCTCATCCATCAGACACTGAAAGCTACATGTCCCATTCTACCCCCAAACCATCCTATCACCCCTGAAACCTCAGTGGAACTCTGAAACACAGCCTGCTACTACACAGAAAGAACCAAGAAGTGAGTGACCACCCACCTGTTGGTATATCCCACTCTCTAGGTCCTCTTTACTGGGGGCAAAAATCTTGGCCCCTCTCGTACATTTCTCAGCTTTTCTAGCCAGCCAACAGGCAAGTGTTCTACAAGTATGCTGCTCCAAAACCTCTATCCCATCCATCAGTCTCTGAAAACTACAATTCTCACTCAACCCACAAGCCCTCCTATTCCCTCTACAACCTCAGTAGACCTCTGAAACACAGCTTGCTAATAAGCAGAGAGTACCAGGAGGTGAATGGTCATCCACCTGGCATGACACCCCACTCTCTAGGCCCTGCGTACTTGGGAAGAAACTCCAAGCTCCTCCCCCACATGCCTTGTCTTCTCTAGCCAAACAGATGATGAGTTTCCTGCATACAGGTTGCTCCAGTACCCCTGTTCCATCCATTGGACCCTGGAATCTAGAAGTCCCAAGGTGCCTCCAAAACCTTCTATACCCCTGCAACCTCAGTGAAACTCTGAAAAACAGTCTGATACTTTACTGAAAAGATCATGATTGAAAACTCACCAACTCCCTAAGCCCTCCATACCACTTAAAATCTCCAAGACCCTCACATGCCTTCCTGGGATTCTCTAGCTAGCCAACAGGCAAATTTTATACAGGTATGATGCTCCAACATTTCTATCTCATCTATCAGACCATGAAAGCTACACATCTACCAGAACTTCAAAGAAGAGCAAATACGTATATTCCTCAATGTGTTCCATATGATAGAAACAGAAGGAACATTGCCGAACTCTTTTTATGAGGTTATAGTTACACTGCTAACAAAATTACATAAAAACTCAACCAAAAAAGAGAACTGCAGACTTATCTCACTCATGAACATGAATGCAAAAATGCTCAATAAAATGCTGTCAATCCAAATCCAAGAACACATCAAAAGAAATCACTATGATTAAATCAGCTTCATCCAAGAGATGCAAGGATGGTTCAACATATGAAAATCTATCAAAGTAATCCACTACATAAATAAACTGAAAGAAAAAAATCTTATATTCATCTCAGTAAATGCTGATAAAACAATCAAGAAAATTCAACACCTCTTCATGATAAAGGTCTTGGAGAGATCAGGAACACAACATATCTAAACACGATAAAAGCAATATACAGAAAGCTAACAGCCAACATCAAATTAAATGGAGAGAAACTCAAAGTGATTCCACTAAAATCAGGAAGAAGACAAGGCTCTTTACTCTCTCCATCTCTATTCAACATAGTTCTTGAAGATCTGTTTAGAGCAATAAGACAACAAAAGGAGATCAAGAGGATTCAGATTAGAAAGAAGTCAAACTTTTACTCTTTGCAGATGATATGATAGTATACATAAGTGACCCAAAACTCTTAATAGGGAACTTCTATAGCTGATAAATCCCCTCAGTAATGGATCAGGATACAAGATCAACTCAAAAAAAAAATATTAGTAGCCCTCCAACATACAAATGATAAAGTGACTGAGAAAGAAATCAGAGAAAGATCACACTTCACTATATTCACAAATACCATAAAATATCTTGAGGTAACATTAGCCAAAGACGTGAAGGACATATTTGACAAGAACATTAAGTTCTTGAAGAATATACCAGAAAATGGAAAGATCTCCCATGCTCTTGGATCTGTAGGATCAATATAATAAAAATGGCAATCCTAGGATCACTAATTATAGGCTCAATGTCCTTTATTTATGGCTAGAAACCAAATACGGGTGAGCACATCCCCTGTTCCTCTTTTTGGGTCTGGCTTACCTCACCCAGGATATTGTTTTCTATTTCCATCCATTTGCATGCAAAATTCAAGAAGTCCTTGTTTTTTACTTCTGAGTAGTACTCTAATATGTATATATTCCATACTTTCTTCATCCATTCTTCCGTTGATGGGCATCTAGGTTGTTTCCAGGTTCTGGCTATTACAAACAATGCTGCTATGAACATAGTTGAGCATATATTTTTGTTGTATGATAGGGCATCTCTTGGGTATATTCCCAAAAATGGTATTGCTGGGTCGAGGGTTAGGTTGATCCCGAATTTCCTGAGAAACCACCACACTGCTTTCCAAAGTGGTTGCACAAGTTTGCATTCCCACCAGCAATGGATGAGTGTACCCCTTTCTCCACAACCTCTCCAGCAAAGGCTATCAATGGTGATCCTAGAGAGGCTAAATAAGAAGGAGAACCCAAAGAAAAACATATAGGCATCCTCCTGGATATTAACCTTCATCAGGTAATGAAAGGAGACAGAGACAGAGACCCACATTAGAGCACCAGACAGAAATCTCAAGGTCCAAATCAGGAGCAGAAGGAGAGAGAGCATGAGCAAGGAACTCAGGACCGCGAGGGGTGCACCCACACACTGAGACAATGGGGATGTTCTATTGG
>NW_026068218.1:103604-105348 GCF_014885135.2 Alexandromys fortis
CAAAAAAAAAAAAAAAAACCACAAAAAAACAAAACAAAACAGGATGTCCAAATGAATCCTGTACAATAAAGGAACTTCTGGAGATATCACCATCCCTAACGTCAATCTCTATTATAAAGCTACAGTAATGAAAACAGCTTGGAATTGGCATGAATAAAGACAGATTGATCAATGGAATTGGATCAAATACCTACATATTAATCCACACACCAATGAGCATATGACATTTGACAAAGAAGATAAAATTATGTAACAGAGAAACGAAAGGAACTTCAACAAATGTTGCTGAAATACCTGGATGCCAACATATAGAAGAATGAAAAAATATAAATCTATCTCTATGTGCAAAAGTCAATTCCAAATGTATTAAATACCTCAATATAAATCTGACCACACTGAACCTGGTAGAAGAAAAAGTGGGAAGTAGCCTTCAATGTATGGTCAAAGGGGGCCACTTCCTAATTATAACACCAGTAACACAGACATTGAGAATATCAATAAGTTAATAGGACCTCCTGAAACTGAGAAGCTTCTGTAAAGCAAAGGACAAAGTCAATAAAACAAGAAGTCTGCCTACTAAATGGGAAAAGATTTTCACCAACCTCACATCAGACAGAGGACTGGTCTCCAAAATATATAAAGAACTCAAAGAATTAGATATCAATTTCCAAATAATCCAATAAAATGGGGGTACAGAACTAAACAGAGAATTCTCAACAGAAGAATCTCAAATGGTTGAAAGACACTTATGGAAATATTTAACATCATTTTCCATCATGGAAATGAAAATCAAAATGTCACTGAATATCATATTATATCTGTCAGAATGGCTAGAATCAAAAACACCAGTGATATCTTATGCTGGAGAGGATGTTGAATAAGGGGAACACTGCTCCATTGCTGGTAGGTATTCAAACTTGTACATCCACTTTAGAAATCATTATGGTGGTTTCTCAGAAAATTGGGAAACAACCTACCTCAGGACCCAGCTTACCACTTTTGGGCATCTTCCCAAAATATGCTCACTCAAACTCTAAGGATATTTGTTCAGCTATGTTTATAATAGCATTACTTGTAATAGCTAGATTCTGAAAACAACCTAGTAACCCCTCAGCAGATGAATGGATAAAGAAAATGTGGCACATTTACACACTGGAGTACTAGTAAGCAGTAAAATGCAGTGACATCTTGAAACTTGCATACAAATTAATGAAACTAGAAAACCCAACCTGAGGGAGGTAACACAGACCTAGAAAGACGAACATGATATTCACTCACACATAATTGGACACTAGCTCTAAAGCAAAGGATATTGAGCCTATCGTTCATGAGAAGCTAAGTAACAAGAAGAACCCTAAGAAAAACATACATAGATACACATGTAAAGAGAAAATAGACAATATTGTCTGACAAATTTGGGAGCATGGGGTGAGGGGAGTAGGGAGGGTAGAAAGAGAAGTGGAGGGGGAGAAGAAATTGAGGGAATTTGATAGTCAAGATGGAGGAACGAAAGAGATGAGTACAAGGAAAGATATATTTTGATTGACGGAACCATTTGGGGACTAACAAGAAACCTGGCACTAGAGAAATTTTAAGGAATCCACAATCCACTAGGATGACCCCTAGCTAATACCCTACGCAAAAGAGGAGAGAGTGCATGAATTGGCATTGCCCTGTAGTCAGATTGATGAATATCTTAAATGTCACCATAGAACCTTCATCAAGCAACTTATGGAAACAGAGA